>NW_006766951.1:18158-28531 GCF_000275845.1 Dichomitus squalens LYAD-421 SS1 | reverse complement strand
CGTCTTGGAGAATTCTACAACTGTACGACGCGCGTGCATGTCAGTGAAAGTCGAGAAGAACTTCTCACCGTGGATCCCTGTCGTAGGGGCCTTCCCCCACAGGTCCATGACTGTCAGGTCACCGATCGCGGCCACGACCGTGTCCGACTTCTTCGGGTACGGCGCGACGGTCTGCTTTGCGCGGACGCAGGCCTCGCACTGCTCCGCGGGAGGGACGCGTTCGTCCACCTCCATGCCTTCCACAAGGCGCTTGGTCTTCATGGCGATGACAGCCTTCATACCGATATGACCGAGGGCGCGGTGCCACTCGTCATACGTCCGCTTCCGGCGGGGTCGTGTAACCGCCGCCGCACACGGGAGATCCGGTGTCTTGTTGTGTACGGTGGTGGCGCGCATCACGTACAGGTTGTCCACCCGTGTGCCTTCCGCGTAAGCTCGTCCCTTCGAGTTCTTGAAGACTATCTTGCCGTCTTGTAAGGTGACCGAGTGTCCGCCTGCCTCAACGCGCCCCAGGGCGATGAGGTTGTGAGGGATTCCGGGAGCGTGGACCACGTTTCGCAGCTCGACAACTGTCTTGCACCCGTCGTACTCGTATTCGATCTTGACATCTCCGCGCCCGAGGATGGGCATGACGCCTGCGCCTTTCAAACTGTCGCCGGGCGTCGGCGTGTACCTGAAAAAATCAGCGCGCGCGCGTGCAACGTGCACCGTAGTAGCGGAATCGCTTACCCAAGCGTCCCGAGCTACCCGCGCCGCCAGTGCAAGCTCCTCGGAGTCCTCGTCCAAATCGCTGTCGACCTGTTCGATCAGCGCGTATGTGTACTCATCGGAGTCGCTGTCGCTGCCATCTTCTTCGGCAGCCAGCGCCTTCGGCCCGTCCTTCTTGGGCTTGCGCTTGTCGCTCTTCCCGTCGTCCTTGTCGCCCTTGCCCTTCTTCTTCCCCTTCGCGTCCTTCGCGTCCTTCGCGTCCTTCGCGTCCTTCGCGTCGTGGTTAGGGCAGTCGCGCGCCAGACCGGGCTTACCGTACGTATAGCACAAAGGGGGTCCTCTGCCCTTCTTTGCGTGCACCGCCATCGCGACCTCCGAGTCGTTGATGCGGCTTGCATGTTGCCTGATCCGCGCGATGATCTCATTGGCATCCTTGAGATCTGTTGCGTGATTGATCAAGCTGACCATTGGGTCCCAGCTGTCCGGTAGCGCCGTGAGAAGCGTGATCGCGAACTCTTCTTCCATCAGGGCGTGTCCCATGGTCGCCAGCGTCTCGCGCAGGCGCACCATTTCTTGTAGAAATTCTTCGACGTTTTCCGAGTCCGAATAGCGAGCTTGCAAAAGCTTACGGCGAATCTGCACGACGTGCAAGATTCCCTTGGGCTCGTAGTTCTTGACGAGGCGGTTCCACCCGTCCGCGCTAGAAACACATCTTGTCAGCGTGTGAACAAGAGATTTGCTTACTCGCATCCGGATCGCGATCAACGCGGTCCTGTTCTTCTTCATCCAGTCTTCTAGAGCCTTTTTCTCTTCTGTGGTCGGTGCCTTGGCGTCCTTTGCCGTCGGCTTGCCTTCTTCGATGACGTAGTCCCATAACCCTAACCCGTACAGCAGATCCTCCATCTGGACTCTCCAAGAGGGCCAATCCTCTACCCCGGTGAGAGGATCGATCCGGATCCTGCCGATGGCGTCAGCGGTTGACGTTGCCATGTTGCGCGACCGATAAGATTAGATGTAGCAGTGGTAGGCGTAGTTTTCTTCAGTTAGAGCTAACCAGGGCTCATAACCTGTTAGAGTTCAAGCGTGAGGGTGATCGAGAGAAGCAGGGAAGCTGATTATCGAGGGAAAAGAAGCTGTAGCTTATATACATGATGTAGACTAGCAAAGCGCAGAGTAGAGGATCCGCATAATAGAGAAGGCGCTTGACGACCTGTCAAGCGCGTAACAATTGGTACAAAGAGAAACGTGTCCGCTATACTCCAACAATGTCACCGATGCTGTTCGGATGATTACAATACAGTTGACCTTCGACGCCATTTCATTGTCCGGAACTGGAACTCGCTCTGATACTCACACAGGCCTTCGCTCCCTTAGTCAACGATGGAGGGCAACAACAGCCTCCATTCCTGTTGGTCCGTCAGTCACGGTAAAGTCAAGTTTGGCGAAGTCTGGAAGTGCTGATGATTCCATTGCTGGTCAGACGTCTGCCGGAGAGGGGTATTTGGGCGGCCTCCACATCCACATGCGCGTCTGAATGTGGGAGCTCTTCGACGCTTGTCAGTATAAATGTCGTCGACCCATGCCTCTCTCTCCCCAGGGCCCTACCCACCTGTCTACTAGTACTCCGCGTCATCAAGTGCCCCGTGTTATATCCAGTCATGACTATATCGAAGACGGTGCGCTTGAATTTCCATCTCTTGCTAATCGTCGCTGTTTGTCTTCTCACTATATGCTCACACAGGCTTCCATCAAAGGGTTCCTGCAGAGCCTCATGTGCAACGCAGTGTCTTCCCACCAAGCCTTGCCTGATGACGGCGGCCCTCTTGCGAAAGCCTCCTCTTTTGAGTCCAGGGACGTCGCAGAAGACAGCCTGTCGGTCGCCTCAACCGCGTTCATGCCTCTCGCGGGGCAACCTCACGTTCACTACATCGAGGAGCGTTTCGATTCAGTTACCAAGAATTGGGAGAAACACCAGGGATGTCCTGACAAACTCCCTGTGGAAGACATCATGCACAGTGGCTACGCGAAGACGAGCGACCCTATTCATGACGTCCCGAAGGGTACCTATCTGACGCTGATTAAGAGGCTTCCCGATCCGAGCACTGGTGACAAGACACCGACGTACACTATCAGTATAAACCATCCCTACCTGAAGACGGCCTGCCGCACTATCATGGGGCATATACCGTGGCTCAAATGGGATGAACTAGTACGTCTTCTTATTGCGCAGGCTTCAGACATAGCTGAATCCAAGTCTTTCCATACCCAGTTTCCCGCTACCTTGTTTGTCCAGCTTCTCCCCAGATTTCTCGAGCACGAGGCATCTCTCCTCTCCCGTTCTCGCACGGATGAGGAGGACCACGAGCTTGTAGCGCTCCAGGTGCTTGTGGACCTCGTCCGCAAGGAGTACTCCAAGACCCTCACGGCCATCCGCACTCTTACAGACACCAGAAACATCACCTTCGAGCTTCTTTGGACGATCTTTGTGCCAATGGAGATTGCCATCACCAAGTGTCCCTATACCAGTGAACCTTACGCCGTCCGTATCCGGACCAGTGACTATTTGAAGACCGACAGCGCTGAGCGGTGCTATCACCTGTCCTGCGAGTTTATCGAGCTCCGAAGCCTTGACGACGGGCGAGAGAATGAGGATGGCATGGGAGGATTCCGTTCCAGAGAGTGGTACGGATATTCTCGCTGGGATGAATATATCGCGTCCACGACGTTCTTTGGGGACGGGGAGAAGAAGATCACCGACTTGCCGATCTACCCGCTTCGTTTCCACCCTGATGCGGAAAACCTGAAGAAGACCCTTGTCGAGCGCGGACGAAAGTGGGCCTCGCTGTGCGGCGCGCACGGTTACAAGCATGCGCACTACAAGGGTGTTGCTGTCGGTCACGAAACAAGTGCGCAGAGGCGAAACGTTCCTGGGACCTATCGAGTGCGTAATGTATTCGGGCGCTTGGATCGAAATAGCTGACTGTGAGCATAGCTTGACTCGCGGGTGGTCATCGACAAAGGTGTTCCTGAATTAGTGGTTTAGCTTGTAATCTCCGACTAACATCTTTCCCTTAGCGAGGTTTGCACGCACGCAACCTGCGCGCGACGTACCACACCCGGGTCGCTCGCTCGATTCCTATGCACCGATTTATCAGGATGCAGATGGCGACTACGAGAGTATGCTATATCGCCGTGATATCATTCCTATGGAGCGCTGATGCGACTCACCACGAACAGTGACTCATATGATAGAAGAAAGGGAGCCCGTAACCGAGCTCCCACTTTCCGACGACGAGCTGCTCCTCACGCCAGCCATCGTATACGGCTTCAGCTTTGAGGAGAAGCGATGGCGTATGTCCTCACATATCCTGTCCCGTGGGATCAACACTGATTCCATGGTCACTCTAGTGTGCTTGGATGTTCGCAATTTTGCCGAGATCGAGTGGGCTCAACGCGCACTTGACACTCTTCTCATTCCCGGAAAGGAGCTGCTTCGTTCGCATCTGGACATCAATCGTGAGAGCTCTCTTCGTGGCGAACGCAAGGGGCTTGTGTCTGTCCTCCATGGCCCTTCCGGCGTAGGCAAGACGTTCTGTGTCAAGGCGGTCAGCGAGTACCTCCAGCGGCCGGTGTACCGAGTTGACAGCGCGGACCTCTTTACCTCCTGGGATGAATTCGGTGCTGTGGCTGACACGTTCAATGATGCGGCGCGCTGGAACGCGGTCCTGGTCATCGATGGAGTAGGGCTTTCTCTGCTCCAACCTTCTTCGTACTCTGATGTCACCATTTCCAGGCGGACTTCTCTCTGGTGCCGTTGAAGGGTGCCACACCCGACTTATCCATCGCAGTGGGGCAGCGGGACGCGGTAACCACCATGATGTATGAGTCGCCACTCTCCTCACTGACTGCCCTTTGACCGCTGACGAATCTTGCAGCACGCGGATGTTGGACAAGCACCGTGGCGTTGTCTTCTTCACGACCCGTAGTGCCCCCCTGTTCGACGAAGGCCTCCGCTCACGGATCCGTCTCCCTCTTGCCTTCCCAGCACTGACGTCCGAAACTCGAGGCCGGATCTGGCACGCTTGTCTCGAGAACCACGGTGTCTCCGGCAACGTCGCAGAGAGCCTTGTCGAGAAATTGGCGTCGCGCAACGTGAATGGCCACCAGATCGAAAACATCTGCGACACTGCGGTGGCGCTCGCACGGTTTCGTGAGGAGGCTGTTGGGTATGAGCACTTTGACGAATCCCTGAAACAGGTGGAGGCGTTCTCCGCCTTTTTGCAAAGTAAGTAGGAGTATGAGTTTGTTCGGTCGCACGTTGGAGCGGTGATGTCCCCGAATGTCTGGTGTCCGTTGGGGCTTGGTGGTGAAGAATCGCAATCTGTTGCTTATGCGTTTGATGCCGGCGGAACTGTACTATGACACTCTTTGTATACAACAGCTTGGTCAGTTCTCCTTCCTTTGCGTCTCAGAGCGTGAAAGGCCCTCCTACCGCGCGCACTGCGAGTTCGCCAGTCTTCCTTCATCGCTCTCATATGGTCACGCGGCCGGAGTTGGTGATATGCTGATCAACGACATCTTGGAGTGCCCTTTCGAGAGGTAAAATGTACAACAGACAAGAAATAGTTCACCAAGCAGTTGGCCATAGGCTCCCCTGAGGTCATCCAATACGCGGTCCCATCAAGCACATCAAGCCCATACAGCTTCCTCGCCTTCCGATCCGCCATTTGACCCTGAGCGCACTCCACCCTCCTCTACGTCTGAGCCTGCCTCCGGTCCACCCGCGCTGCCCTCCGAATCCAGCATACCAAAACGTCACCCGGCACCCTCCTTCCAACGTCAGTCGTCGACACCGGAAGCTCTTCCACCTCGGGCGACTAGGGCGACGTCGGTGCTGTGTGCCCTGCGGCGTCTTGGAGACGACATCCACGCGCAGTGTGTAATGCGATGGCACCACCCAATCAAAGCCGAGCTCGACGGCGATCTGATCTGCGTCGTGAGCGAGTACGACGACCTCCATGGGCAGAGCCAGACACGCATGCACCGCCGGTGGCCAGAATTTCGACAATGTGACGGGGAAAGGTGTTCATACGAAAGAGCTGGCGAGTCAAACGATAACGACGGGTGCTTCAGGGTGCCGTTATAGAGAAGCCGAAGTTTGACGAAGGTTGTGAACTGACGAGCGTCGAGTTAAACAATCGAGTAAGTAACGGGCTGCGGAGTAACGGGCTGCGGAGCACTCATTAGTACGGTGTGGAGACGCGGCGCGGGGTCATGAAGCGCGATGCGTTTGGCACATCAATGAAGTTGGATATGAGTCGTAACAATATCCAGTGCGCTTGCAGGAAAAAGACGATGCACGATGATGGCGTAGCGTCGAGAGGCAAGACTCGGAAGCGCGGACAGCCCGAGCGTGCCCTGTGACGATGTGCCAGTCACCGTGTGACTCCACGCGTTTTTCCAGGTTCCTCGCATTGGCGCTTGCTGCCTCAGCGCAACCACGCTTCTGACCCCGTTGACCCCATTGCACAGCCGATTACCAGCGATGACAACGTGCGGTGAACAGCACGGATACGCCGTCTTTCTCTCTTCAGGCCGAGTATATTCCTAACGCTGTAGCTAAACCAGGCCTGAACTCGCATCCGGAATGAAGCATGTACGCAGCCAACTCTCGATTCCCTCGCTCAGGTACCGGGTCCGGACATACATGTTCCCTGCGACTTCCCTCTAGTTGACGCCCCCGACAGCAGGTGGGAGATGTCTGAGCCATAGTCCAATGCACCACACCAGGTGACAGACAGCTGCCGATATGCCTTCTGTGCGAGAAGGAGCTGTCAACTACCACCACGTTCGTCCACCGTGTGTCCCCGCTGTATTTCTATTGGACCCCTATTAAATCTCGTTGACATGCACGTGTATTGTATGAAACCTTGCAGACGCGTTACCTTCGATAGGCGCACCGACCCATTTCGTAATGGCCACACAGCTCGAGCAGCCTGTCGCGCAAAGCTCGGGGAGAAGGATACATTCGAACTCACGAGACAGTTAGAAAACATTCCGCAGTGTATCGGACACCCCCTGATTCTTTTCTCGTCGGTTGTATCAAACTGGGAATGTAGCTGAGGCCTGGCGGAGACGTCAGACAGGGGACTTCGTTCCTCGCTGTCTTTGGTATGTACCTGCTGCGCATGTAAGATGTATGCGCGCATCGGTTCCTCACGCAATGACAATGAGTTCCTCGACGACACACAGAGGACGTGGACTCTAGAAAGCATGTCTTCGGCGAGTGTGGGATCTGGAGTGCCATGTCCTATCAGCAAATCAACATGATGTGGGTGGACTTGTCTGTCATAATGGCATCGTGGTCTGCTTGGTTCGGGAAGTCTACACAGGATCAGGAGATTGCTGTGCTATATATAAAGTTTGTGGACCGACAGGCCATCAACAATGCGCGCTACAGTGACGGTGTGTTGCCGGCACCGCCTTGCATCGAAGCAGCCACCGCCTGCGAACGGTGAAAAGGGTGCGTCGAGCTGCTCCGTAACCAGTAGGCGTCAGTGTTCTCTTTCCCCCAGGTAAATCTTCCGTGTCTTCAGTCTCATCGTCAAAGCTGACGGTTGCCCGTGTTCAGGACTAGCGCTGCCTTCGCAATACTCCGCGTCTTTCCGAGTCGTTGACTAGGAGCAGCGCCGGGAGCACTTGACTGAGCAGCCCGTCGTGAGTGAGCCCTCAGAGCCTCGAGGTGCACATCGCTGATATGGCGGCTGACAGGTGATTGCTTTGTCCCTCTGAACACCGTGCGCGAAGATGAGGCTGCTCGATACGCACACAGGCCAGTTTGTGGAGAAGGACCCCAAGACGATAGAATACGCGATCCTGTCGCACGTATGGGACCGGGTCAAGGGCGAACAGTCGTATCAGGATGTTCGACACATTCAGAACTCGTACAATGCCAAGGGCCGACTACACCTCCTCAGCTTACCCGCTGGCCTCGCTCGCAGGCTGGCTCGAAAGTCTCGGGACATTGGCCAATCTATGGCTCGCTCGGCCCCGGGGTCAGGTGCCAAGGTCCTTCACTCCCTCCGCGGCGGCATACGGCGGTTGACGAGACATAGCTCACGCTCCGCCTCGTCGAGCACGTCTTCTCAGCCAGTTCATCGACCCAGCACACCGCGCAAAGTGCCTACTCCCACTGCTATCACGTCTATCTGGTCCGATCCTCGACTTTCGCCGAAGATCCGAGAGGCGTGCAGGGTCGCGCGCGAGGCCGGGTACCGATACCTGTGGATCGACTCGTGTTGCATCGACAAAACGAGCAGCTCAGAGTTGACGGAGTCTATTAACTCCATGTACCTATGGTATGGCCGCGCAGATCTGTGCTACGCCTACCTGGCAGACGTTCCACCTGGCAAAAATCCCCATCGGCGTGGGTCCACCTTCCGTGAGAGCCGATGGCACCGGCGTGGGTGGACGCTCCAGGAGCTCATCGCCCCTTCCTCCATGGCGTTCCTCGCAGACGACTGGACGGAAATCGGCAGGAAGCACACGCTCTATGACCTTGTCCAGGAGATCACAGGCATCCCTTGGCAGGCTCTGTTGCACGCGAAGCCGCTCGACGAGTTCAGCGTGGCCCAGCGACTCTCGTGGGCAGCGCGGCGGGAGACGACGCGGGAGGAGGACCGAGCGTACTCGCTTCTGGGAATCTTCAACATCAACATGCCCACGCTCTATGGCGAAGGGTCGCGCGCATTCCGGCGGCTGCAGGAGGAGATCGTGCGGCGCATCCCTGACTTGAGCCTCTTCGCGTGGAGGCCGGGAATCTACGGGGGCTGCAAACCCGATCAGGATCTTGTCCAGTCGCTACATGACGCTCAGTCATTCAACATATGGAAAGCGGGTTCAACACCCTTCGAGTCAGACATTGGCAGCTTTCAAAACGGGGGTAAGATTCGAGCCATCCCTTTTCATGATGTGTTCCATCGGCTCGAGCTCAACGACCTTCCGGCTCCCAAATATACCTTCACCCCACACGGCATCCGCACCAAGTTACCCGTCGTACCACTCTCGCTTTGTCTTCCTCAGCGTCCGACAGAGTACTATCTTGACACTCCGGAGCCACAGTGGTTCCTAGTTATCCTCGGGTGCGAACACGACGACTACCCTGGCGCTCTTCTCGGCCAGGTCTGCTACATCCCTCCCTCCGAGTCCGGCGTCGAATACTTGTACCACAGACATGTGATAATCAGCCCTGCACCAGAGCGCGGTCCTGAGCATCCCGACCTCTTCCCCTTGTCGCCGGCAACCATCGCGCGCTGTCGCGAACATATTGCGGTGAAGACCGTGTACATCTCCGAGCCAGAGCGCGCTCCCGCACAATCAGAGGATGCTCACCGTCAGCGGCACAAGACTCTCAACCTGCTGCTGCTGAAGAAGACTCGGGATGCTCTCCGTGCGCAAGGGTACACGGCGGAACTCCGAGGGACGGATGAGGGCCATCGGACTACCCACTGGCTCATGCTTTGCAATGACGACCACAGGATCGCCGTCGAGTACCAGCATACTCTCGAGGACGAGGACGATCGTCAGCGGTTGAGGCTCAAGGCCAACGTGAAGGTGTTGCGACCCGCTCCTGGCTTGGTTGAGGAGATGGAGGTGGGTTCTGGCTCTATGGAGTGGCGGGACTGGATGCGTCCCCATTATCCGTGGGACGAGTCGCTGCGCAGAGTGTCTGAGTCGGACCAAGTCGCCTACGCTCTCGAAGCAAGGCGACTCACCGTGCAGCTCGCCCTCGACTGGGCAGCACCATCGCTTTACTTCCTGCGCGTCGATGTCGTCACCGAGCCGCTGCAGGACACAGCTCCCACGTCGCCCAAGTCGGCCCGCGCGGAAGAGCTTCAGGCGTCGGGCGCTGACGATGAAAAGGGCGCGCAGGATGTCGAGGCCGAGGCCGAGGGAAGCGGGGGCGGCGTCCGTAGCGCCACCGACGATGCACGTCTTGGCATGCTCGAATCGGAGGGCAGCGCGGGTGGGCCGGAGGCAGGCTCTGTAGGAGAGGAGGGCCAGCGCGCTCGGAGTCGTATGGCGGGGACGTCGGGGGGAGTGAAGAGCGAGGGAGTTATATCGGCTTGACGGGATTGCCTTGTGGACGGCCGTGAGGGCATGTGACGCGCTCGCTGGCCCGAAGGGGTAGGTGGCGCGTCACGAGAGGGAGAGAGGTTCGCTCGAGGGATAGACAGGGTATGAGTATCTCGATTGAACGCTGGAGTTTGTACATACAGATCTGGGTTTATATACGGTTCATGGGCGCTATAACAGCTCTAAGGTTCGGGAAGACTCGGGCTAGATACGAGTGAGATAAGAGAAGCTGAGAGATCGAGGAGAGACAATCCCGAAGCACGGAGTCGATCAGGTACGAAGGGAGAGAAGAGAAGTAGCGCGCGACGCGGGCGCTACATACGCCCTCCTGGACGACCGCGCCGGTGCGCAGGCGGGGCGTCCACGTTCAGGACGCGTTCGTATCGTCCTTGGTCTCGTCGGGGTTGAATTCCATGGCCGTGTCCTCCCCGCCCGCGTGAGGGGTTCGGACGCGAAGTCCGGGACGTTGAGGAGTTGAGAGAGGCCGATGTCCCCTGGGAACCCGCGTTCGAGGGCGACCCGCCTCGAAA
>NW_006766951.1:0-10113 GCF_000275845.1 Dichomitus squalens LYAD-421 SS1 | reverse complement strand
CCCGGCGGGCGACGTCTGAGGTTGTATCTAATAGACATGTCTGGGTTTTCGAAATATGTTAGCTAACAGAAAGAGAGAGAATAGAAACGTGCGATATAGGTCGTCGAAAGGAGTCCCGAGTTGATCAGACTCGGAGGAGGCCCAGTCGACGAGGAAGAGAGAGAGATAGAGACGAGAGTGAGAGATGGTTGTTGTCGAGAGACTAGCTGTCAAAAATATGACGCGCTCGCTGGCCCGAAGGGGTAGGTGGCGCGTCACGAGAGGGAGAGAGGTTCGCTCGAGGGATAGACAGGGTATGAGTATCTCGATTGAACGCTGGAGTTTGTACATACAGATCTGGGTTTATATACGGTTCATGGGCGCTATAACAGCTCTAAGGTTCGGGAAGACTCGGGCTAGATACGAGTGAGATAAGAGAAGCTGAGAGATCGAGGAGAGACAATCCCGAAGCACGGAGTCGATCAGGTACGAAGGGAGAGAAGAGAAGTAGCGCGCGACGCGGGCGCTACAGCATGGACATTTTCTCGGTGGACATCGTTTCCGTTGTGCTGTATGTATTCATATTGGTAGTGTCGCGTTCCAACACCTTTGCCTCATATATAGTTTCGTTGTTCTCGTAGTCTCCGTGACCATCGCGCGTCACAGGGACGAATGGGGATTCGTATGACAACGCGAAAGGTATCATTGTTGATTTTGCGCCTCAGGTTATGGCCTCGATCGACGAAGCTCAATCGGATCTTGGGGTGTAGGTGGGGCACTCTAGTGCATAGACTCTACCGCGTGCATTGTAGACGTGGCTCGAGGTATATACATGTATACGAGACGGTCATCACAAGCGACTCGGACGGGGAACATGTACAGCACAATCATCCCCGCATAAAACGGCGACGAAATGGACGTGATATCCCACCGCCGACATCAGGTCCGGAGGTACGCCCATGAAAGACTGTGCGCGACGCACCTCATAGGCAACTGCTCCCTCTCAGAAAGGTACCATCAGTTGCCCTTGATCACGATACCACCAATCCGGCAGCACAGAAATATGGGAGCGATGAAGGAAGACCCACAGACTCGCATATATGAACCCCTTCCCAGAGGACCCGATATGCATCAAAACTGTCCTGACCGTCGGGACGTCGTAATCCGGATGACTCTCCAATGGGCAGGCGCGACCTGACGATGGTGAGGCCAAAGCCGGCGGGAATGACTGATAGCGATGATTGGGATGAGAGGGCCGTCGAGTGAGGGAGGGGAACCGTAACAGAAGGGTTGCCCGCAGCCAACAGTACGTGGTCGCCAGAGTGAAGTTGCCGTCGACAAGTCTCGTGCAGGTGTCCCAGGTTGCTGACAGAACGGGGAGTAAAAGCATAATGAGAGCGAGGGCGGATTGCAGTGCTGAGGAGTGCAGAGATAGAGAGGGCACTGCGACGGAGATGATATGGCGGGCTGACAAACGGAATATGACTCTAGCAGGCAGAAGCAATGCGAGGCCTCGCATGCCTGGTGTTTGACCGGGGTAGCTAGCTCGAGTTGACCTGAGCCGCGTCAGAGGAACGAGCAGCAACGGGCATCGAAGAGAGCCTGAGCGCGGTTGGTGATGGCGTGACGAGTACTTCCAGTCACCATGTGACACCACGCATCCTTCCCGGCACTTCTTGCTTCTCGCCGACACGAACAATGTCTAGCCTTCCGTATTTACTGCACTGCGTGTCCCAACATGGCTCTGCCCATCCAGCAAGCCGATCATACACCCCGGGGCTCAACTTGAATCCGGTTCAGGAATCTAGTGTGTACGTCGTCAACCCCCGACTCCTCATCCGCCCAAGTACGTGGTGCGTTCATGAATGAATATCCGTGTTTGATGTGCTGCACAACCGGAAGGTCCTGCTCATGGTGGAATTGACTATTTGAGGACACCCTAAGTGCGATTCCTGCAATGTCCCTCGAGTCGACACCCCCGACGGAAGGTGGGAGATGTCTGAGCTAAGTCAAACGCGCCCCACGAGGGGACGGGCAGCCGCTGATATGATTTCCGTGCAAGAAGGAAGGAGCTGTCAACAGCTACCACATCTCTCTACCATTTGTCCCTTCCCATTGGACGGCTATCCTATCCGATTGAAGGGTATGTGCGCGATCATGAAATGTTGTGGGCACGTTACATTCAACCAAGCCCACTACAGACACTGTATGTTCTTAATGCCGCGCCCGCAATGCAAAGTGCACCTCTCGTGTCCCCATGAAGCTCGGAGAGAAGGATGCGATTGCGCCCACGACACGGTGAGGGAGCTCATTGTTGTTTATGAACGCTCCGGGCATTAGCTGATTGGCTGTATCTAGAACGGAGTATGTAGCCTAGGCCTGGTGGAGGCGTCCGAGTAGAAATGGGAGACCCTCTCCCTCCGGCTGTGATGCCTACTGGGTAAGTTTGATGTAAACGTTCTCATGCTTCATAAGCAATGCAAGTCGTTGTCTTCGATGTATCGTGAAGTTGGCTCCAGCATGCGTGAATTTGGTCAAGTGATATGTGGGCGCACCGCGTCTGAGCAGCGAATGAGCATGATGGTGGTGATTGTCTGTCACAGCCATATCGCCATCTGCCCCTTTGCTCAGGAGTAGAATCGTCGATCAGACAGGACAGGGTTCTCGCGCGTCTCGCGCTAGGGACGTGTGTTTACTGCCTGCACCGAAGCTGGCACCATGCGTCCAACACGTGGTAAGCCTGAGATCGCGATAAAGGCTTCGTACAGATGCTCCGACACTGATGCACCGAGGTGGACTCTCCCCCAGGTAGCTATTGCTCGTCCTTTGTCCTATCGCCCAAGCTGACCGCTGCCCGTGTCTAGGCCTTGCGCTACCTCCGCGACATTGTGTACTCAGCTTTGACTAAGCACGAGTGCGGCAGCATTTGACTGGACAGTCCATCAGTCTGTCCTTCGGAGCCTCGCAATTCATATCTCTGAGACAGCTGACAAGTGGTTGCCCATCCTTCCAACTGCCAGCGCTGGCCATAGACCTCACGTGTGCATCATACACGTAGAGTCGATTGTTAACAAGCCTAGCTCCGCGTCCGTGCCTTACTCCACGCCTTCAATACTGCTCACCCATAGAAACGAGACCTGTACCACAAACAACACGCTTCTCCCTCGCACCTCACAGGCACTGCTTGGACGAGTCACCGAAGAGACATCGCGAGTTGCCGTTTCTTGTGCATCCGTTGTCGTGCTTGGTCGCATTGGCTAGCAGGGAGCCCCGTTCGCATACGGTGTCGGTTTGTCACGTATGTACATCTCATTGGCGGGTTTCACTGACAGCCGACTGCTGTCCATCCCTAGTTTCTGAAGAGGCACCATGCGTCTCTTGGACACGCACACCGGACAGTTCGTCGAGAAGGACCCGGAGGACAAGAATACGAAGTTCGCCATCCTCTCGCACACCTGGGATCCCAAGGGCGAGCAGACGTTCAAGCAACTGAAGAAGATCCAGAAGCGTTATGTTCTACAATCTCAGTCCTCCCAGCCCGGCGCGGGAGGCTCTCAACCTGTTTCCTCACCTGTACAAAGAGGCCCGCTGGATGGCTCAGCATGTCCGCCGTCCATCCAATACTCTTCTCGCGCGTGTTTGCTGACGCGCCCTTTTGATTTTCATCAGCATCATCACGGCTGGAGAACGAGTGCACCACACTCCCTCTCGACAGTCCCCACCCGGCCGGGGGAGACCTCGTAGCGGAGCGCGACGATGCACCGGATGATGCCCGGGAATCGCGACCGGGCCGTGCGTTGAAGATCATATACCAGTTCATTCTGCTGGCCGTCTTCCTTCCCCTCTACCTCCAGCCCACTTCCTCCCCGGTATCCCCAGGAGGTGACATCACTCAAGGCGACTCTCCCATAGCTTCCTATCCCACCGAAGGTTCTTCGCCCCAGCTGGCCCAAGACGATGGCTCGAGGGCTTCTCCGCGCTCGATCTGGGACGATCCAGAGCTCTCTCCGAAGATCCGAGAGGCGTGCAGGGTGGCGCGCGAGGCCGGGTACCGATACCTCTGGATCGACTCATGCTGCATTGACAAAACGAGCAGCTCAGAGCAGACAGAGTCGATCAACTCAATGTATCTATGGTATGGTCGTGCGGGTCTGTGCTACGCCTACCTGGCAGACGTTCCATCCGGCAAAAACCCCCACGAGCCTTATTCCGCCTTCCGCTCGAGCCGATGGCACAAGCGCGGGTGGACGCTCCAAGAGCTCATCGCGCCTTCCGGCGTGACGTTTCTCGCTGACGACTGGACGGAAATCGGCGGGAAGCATACGCTCTTTGAGCTCATTGAGGAGATCACAGGCATCCCATATCAGGCTCTGTTGCACGTGAAGTCGCTCGGCGAGTTCAGCGTAGCTCAGCGACTCTCGTGGGCAGCGCAGCGGCAGACGACGCGGGAGGAGGACCGAGCATACTCGCTGCTTGGAATCTTCAACATCTACATGCCCACTCTCTACGGCGAGGGATCACGCGCATTCCGGCGGCTGCAGGAGGAGATTGTGCGGCGAATTCCCGACCTGAGTCTCTTTGCGTGGGACCGGCATATCTACAGGGGCTGCAATCCCAATCAGGATCTTGTTCAGGCACTAGAGAATGCTCAGTCGTTCACAAAGTTGACGTCCGGCTCGACACCTTTTGATTCAGACATCAGCGACTTTGAATCAGGGGAAAAGATCAGAGCCATCGCTCATGACGATTTGTTCCATCGGCTCAAGCTCAAGGACCTGCCGGCTCCCGAATACACCTTCACTCCACATGGTATTCGCACCAAGTTGCCCGTCGTACCCCTTTCGATTGCACTTCCCGAGCGGCTTACAGAGTATGATAGCGAAGCTCGATCTCAGTGGTACCTGGTCATCCTCGGGTGCGAACACGACGACCTTCCTGGCGCTCTTCTCGGGCAGGCCTGCCGCATCCCTCCCTCCAACTCCGGCGTCGAACACTTGTACCACAAATATGTGGGAATGCGCCCTGACCTTGAGCGCCTTCCTGAGTATTACGCCCTCTTTCCTTTGTCACCGGCAACCATCGCGCGCTGTCGCGAACACATTGCGGTGAAGACCGTGTACATCTCCAAGCCGGAGCGCGCTCCCGCACAATCACAGGATGCTCACCGTCAGCGGCACAAGACTCTCAACCTGATGCTGCTGAAGAAGACTCGCGATGCTCTACGTGCCCAAGGGTACACGGCGGAACTCCGAGGGCCGGATGAGAGCCATCCGAACACTCACTGGCTCACGCTTTCCAATGACGACCACAGGATCGCCGTCGAGTACCAGCATACTCTCGAGGACAAGTATTATATTCAGCGGTTGAGGATCAAGGCCAATGTCAAGGTGTTGCAACCCGCTCCTGGCTTGGTCGAGGAGATGGAGGTGTTTTCTGGCTCTATGGAGTGGTCAGATCATCTTAGAGCATATTGGATTTGGCACTGGTCGCTGCCCATGAAGAAAGTCGTCTTCACTCTCGCAGCACAGCGGCTCACCGTGCTGCTCGCCTTGGACTGGGCAGGCCCATCGCATTACATCCTGCGCGTTGGAGTCGTCACCAAGATGCTGCAGGACACAGCTCTCACGTCGTCCAAGTCGGCCCACGCGGAAGAGCTTCAGGCGTCCGGCGCTGACGATGAACAGGGCGCGCAGGATGTCGAGGCTGAGGGTGAGGGAAGCGGAGGTCGCGCGTGTAGCGCCATCGACGGTGCACGTCTCGGTCTGCTAGATTTGGAGGGCAGCACGGGTGTGCCGGATGCAGACTCCGGAGGAGAGGGTGGAGTGCGCTCGGAGTCACATGGCGGGGAAGTCGACGGGGAAGCGGAGGGCGAGGGAGGTGTATCGGCTTGACGGGACTGCCTTCTGGACGGCCGTGAGGGTATTTACATTTTCTCGGTGGACATCACTATCGTTGTGCTGTATGTATTCACCTTGGTAGCGTCGCGTTCCAACGCCTTCGCCTCATATATAGTTCCATTTTCCTCGCAGTCTCAATGACCATCGCGCCTGACCAGGACGAATGGGGATATGTATGCAACCTCTGACGACGCGAAAGGTATCAAATGTCATCTTGGCGCCTCAGGTTTTGGCCTCGATCGACGAAGTTAGATCGGACTCTTTGAGAGTAGGGCTGGGACGCGGGGTGGAGCGCTCTCGTGAATAGACTCTACTACGTGCATTGTTAACGTCGCTCAAGGTATATACATGTATACGAGACGGTCATCACAAGCGACTCGGACGGGGAAACGTTACTGCACAATCATCCCACAAAACGCAAGGTAATAGATGTGATATCCTACAGTTTGACTCAAATGGTGGCCTCCCGCTGCTGTACCGTCGAAGCCGCTGTCTAGCCGTGCAGCACATACCGATCCCTTCCTATGCCTTATAGTAGGTGCTTTACTAGTATGCAGTCCAGGTCCCGTAGTGACTCAACCTCAATGGATCACTGCAGTGTTTGTGCAATCACATGTAGCGATGCCTGTGCTAATTATAACTGTATGCGGCACAGATGTGCATCAATATACATGCATGAGCATGCACAAGACAATGGCACGTCGGATACGATAATTTCAAGACGAGCAACTGCATGCACAGATTCCGACGCGCAAGGTCTGCGTGATGGAGCACGCTTGTCGTGCAGGTCCTGTTTCTATGGGTGAGCAGCAATGAAGGCGCGGAGTAAGGCGGAGGTAGGCTTGCCGACAATCAAGTCTCCGTACATGCTACATACATGAGGCTTATGGCTAGCGCGGTTGAGTTGCCGACTGGAAAGCACTGTCGGGTATGAGCACTTCGACGGATTACTGAAGCAGATAGAATCATTCTCTACCCTTCAGAGTAAGTCTAGGAGCTCGTTCATTTGAATGTTGCAGCGGTGTGATGTCGCGAATGTCTGTAGTCGGTCATGACTTGGCAGTGAGGAATCGTGATGTATTCCTTATTTCGTTGGTGCCGACGGGAATGTACTACTCTTCTGATACAATAGCTGATTAAGCTAGTCGGTTGTCCTTCTCTTGCGTCCCGGGGCTTAAAAGGAGGACAACCGAGCATACTATCCGTGACGAACACGAAGCATACACACATGTGGAGGACGAGTCGGACAGTCGAGTCCGCGTCCCGCATACATGGGGGAGCTCATTATCCGACTCTGTCTTGCGATGGTCTGACTGACCTCATATAACGTGTAACATACCAGCATCAAGTCAGAGGTAGACAACGCTGATCGTATGCACATTGCACAAGAGAACGCGCCAATCAAGGCGGGCATCCGCACTACACAGTGAAATCGCAGGCACGCCTCGCACTCTGGAGCACCACAGCGCCTACCAGCGAAAATGACGTACAAACTCACCAAGCTTGTCACCCCGCCCTTGTCCTCGCAACCCACTCGTTGCGAGAAAGATACCACGAAATGGGCCGGCCATCGCACGACTTGTCAAGCGCAAAGCAAGACACGCATGCACCGCCGGTGGCCAGAATTTCGGAAGGGTGACGGGGGGAAAGGTGTTCAGACAGAGGTGCCAGTGGCGAGTCAAATTCCAAGGACAGCGACGGATGCTTCAGAGCGCCGTTGTAGGCAAGCCGAAACTGGACGAAGGTTTCGAACTGACGAACGTCAAGTTGAGCAATCGGAGAGCAGACGGGTGCGGAGCACTCACGAATTGATATGGTTCGCTCTACGGTGTGAAGACGAGGCCTAGTGGGCATCAAGCGCGATGCTCTTCGTGCATCGTTGGAGTCGGGTACTGGTGGCAACAATACATAGTGCGCTTGCAGGAAAGAGACGGGACAAAACTGCACACTGGCGAAATGTTAGCTCGCAGGCGACGGAGGTAAGTGAACGAGAACAACATCAGCAAAAGGCGCAACTAATGGGCATGCACGGTCATACCGGCCAAAGCCGGCCAGCCCTCTCCGGCGCGCGTCTGCGTCCGCAAATTCTCACCAAGTTAAGTCTCGTCAGACGAAAGATGGTAGACAAACATCGGGCGAGACGACTCACGGCATATAATGGCAGCTTATAATCAGCATATATGATTAATGGTCATTCGATTGCAGTTGGAATCTAGCTGCCTATGGGCGCACAAATTTTCAAGATGTATCTTTCGCTGCAAGGCATTCGGTACGGAGGAGATGCCAGAGAGAAAAACGGTTGCCAGTTCCTGTTTAGTAATACGAATCTGACCCGAATTAGCCCCGGACTCGGGCGTCTTGTTGACTGACGTCGCTTCGCCACTATCACATAGCTCCACGCTCTTGCTGAGCACTGCGTGCTCAGAAGGTCGGGAAAAACACCACATAAACGCGGCCCTAAAACTCCCAGCTTTTCTTGTAAATAACCCGTCAGAATGACGATCTACTGCCCGCTCTCTTTCACTAGATAGTCTAGGATCTGAAGACCGGATTTTTCGCAAAGAAACTTTCCCTTTTACGACCTTCCATTTGCGGGTTTTCACTACATTCGGGCTCCCGATCGCTTGCTGCTCTCTCTGTGGTGCGATAAACACCGGTGTATGACGATAGGCAACCTATTTCATTGTATAGTTACACAGGTAGATATGTATAAAGAGTGATACTGCAAAATCCATGCCATGGTGTGCCCACTCATGACATGACCGTTGAGGCTACAATCACTCCAGGGTACCCCTTCCCGCCCTCTATGCACCACAGCGACACAACCAAGATAATATCATGATACTCATGGACGACTTACAACAGCCACCGTCAAGACCTATTCCCTGTTTATCCCTCCTGCGGCTGGGGTACACGGTTCTATCTGCGGCCCTGTGGAGAGCATACGTGTCAGTATGCGGTGTACACGTTGTACACATCGAAAAATAGACGACTCACCATTAATGGCTCCGCTGACCCACATGCATGTTCTCCGGACGACATCCAGCCCTGATAAGGGTGAAGCTAAGTGAATGATAGTCAGCTGAAGCTCTTGAGAACAACGATTGGAACTTACTGCACCTTGTTCTCATTGACCCCTCAAACAACAGACCATGGAGCGGCCGCCCGCATGCTATGGAAGGAGCTAAAGGAGAGAAAAGGAATTAGTCGTAGAATCCCAGCAAGCAGCGACCAGTAGTAGCCCCCTAGCCCCCGAGCACGCAGAGCCCAGAGAAACCCAAGCCTGCCAGTATAAACTCTAATAAACGGCAGCAGACGCAAGCTAGACAAGCCCTCTGAAAGCGCAAGACTAGAGATGCCCCCGATAAGCACAAGGAGCAGTCGCATCAACAACCGCGAGTCCCGCGACCGCTCCTAAGTCCAACTGTTTGGCCCTATTTGTTTTGAGCCGCAGTGGAGGTAGGCGCTGGAGCATCAATGGCCTTGGCGACGGCGTCGTCTTTTTGTAGCCTTTTGGTCGACTTCCCAGAAGGTGGATCAATGACGACCTTTTATTAGGCCCCGACCTTGCCCCCACTTAGGGTAGTAAAACGCGATAAGTGCGGTATAACCCCTCACTTACTCAGGTCACTTGGGCACGCAGTGGAGCATAAAGCTCCTCGACCAACAGCCTCACCTTTCACCAACGCCCCTTTCTTCCTACTTCCATCTCCCCACCTCTGTGCATATCTTTCTCTTCCTGGGACTGGGATCACGTCTTGCCTGCTACTGTCTGTGATAAAGGTTGAAACAGCATATCTTTATGCAGATGTCGCCGCAATAATGCCTCGGCACGCACAATATGGGTGTCTATGGCATATTACCCTGTAAGTTCCTTCTTTCGAACCGCATTGTTGCCCGGTGAAGCTGCGCTTTATGGTAAGTCATACACGCAAGCTGAGAGGTCTTAGCGAGGTGCTTTGGTAACAAGTTAGGTGCACATCTCTGCGCGCTCAGCAGGTAAAGTATTGGCGTCATGGTGTCTCACAGCCATTCTTCCCATTCGCAATTGTTGAACTTGGACTTATCCGGTCCGGACTACACGAGGCTATGCGTCTCCTAGCGCTTAGCTGTAGTCGCTTATGTAGTATGTTACCATATTTGGGACTCTCTGCTCGTGTACTATAGCTATGCTTCCGGACTCTTCTGGTACTGTCTAGGACAATCCGTACTACTCCAGACGGTCTAGACAGGTCTA
>NW_006766950.1:164334-165858 GCF_000275845.1 Dichomitus squalens LYAD-421 SS1 | reverse complement strand
TTGTAAGAGGCTTGTTAGAGCGATGAGAGGAGATGTTCGAGTGAACTGAACTGTAGATTGGGGGTACAGAGGTCCCCTATATATACTACTGTACATCTGTGGCTACGTAGTACTATACAGTACATTCCCAGGATGCACAGTCGCACAGAGAAGCAGTGCGTACACAGCAAAGCTGTGTGTGTACCACATGAGTAGTACAGCCTCGGTTATTGCAGTAACCGGCTGTGCCGTTCCATATCTTGTGACGGCTGTATTAGGCAAGCTGTGTAAACCAGCGCCTGTTCAACACCCAGTTCAAGGCCCATTTCGAGACAGTCGACGAGGCGGTCGATGCGAAGGAACGCCTCCGCAGGTTGTGGCAAGGCTCCATGACTGTCCCGGAGTACGCCGCACGGTTCAACGAGCTCTCCACCCGCACGGGCTACTCCAAGGCCGACCTCTGAGACCGCTTCTACGAACACCTAGCGGACTCCATCAAGGACAAGTTGGTGCACACAGCGAGGCCCATCGCTTCTCTAGAGGACCTCATCACCGTCTCCTCCGACATCGACGTCCGTGTCCGCCAATGCTGTGCTGAACGAGAACGCCAGCGCGGACGCACCACCACCACCACCACAGCGACCAAGCCGGCCGTACCGCTGCACACCACCCCCTTCACACCGCCTGCCAGAGACCCAAATGCAATGGACATCAACGCGACCCGTACGCGCGAAGAGTTCAACCGCCTCATGCGCGGCAAGTGCTACAGTTGCGGGTCTACGGTGCACGTCAAGAAGGACGGAGGCCATGATCGGGACATCTGCAGTTACTGTCGCCGTGTAGGGCACCGCGAGACAGTGTGCATGGACAAGTTCCTGAAGAAGCCCCGCTCGCAGAAGCTCGCTGCAACAGAGGAGGGACCCGAGGAACTCCAGGTCGCAGCATCGATGTCCACGTCTGCGGACGCCGGAGCAACCAACGCCCTCATCGCGCAGCTCATGGAGTAGCAGAAGGCCCTCGCGGACCAGCTTGCCTCTCTGCAGAAGTCTTTTTAGAGCGGGCGCGTGTGAAAGCTGCCGCAGCGGCGCCCTCCAGTACGACTACGGACTCTTTGCCTCCGCAGATCCCTGACCCCTGCCTGTACGATAGTGTTAGTTCGTGTATCATCCCCGAATTAAACCCATCCAGCTCACATTTCCGCGTCAGTGTGATACTTAAAGGCAGAAACCGTAGTGTACGTTCCGCAGCTATGATAGACAGTGGGGCAACGGCCCTTTTCATCAGCCACCGTTTCGTAAAGAAGAACAACGTCTATTTACATAGGCTAGCTAGAGATATTCCCCTCTACAACATCGACGGCTCCAAGAACAGTGCAGGCAGCATCTCCCATTACGTTAGATTACAAGTACTTATGGGCGACTACACGGAATGGCTCGAGTTCTTAGTTACGGACCTGGGCCCCGAAGACGTCGTATTAGGCTTACCTTGGCTTCGTAGGGTCAACCCGGACATTGACTGGCAGGAAGGCACCATGGAGGTTGGTGC
>NW_006766950.1:129429-164233 GCF_000275845.1 Dichomitus squalens LYAD-421 SS1 | reverse complement strand
ACCACCACCACAGCGACCAAGCCGGCCGTACCGCTGCACACACCCCCTTCACACCGCCTGCCAGAGACCCAAATGCAATGGACATCAACGCGACCCGTACGCGCGAAGAGTTCAACCGCCTCATGCGCGGCAAGTGCTACAGTTGCGGGTCTACGGTGCACGTCAAGAAGGACGGAGGCCATGATCGGGACATCTGCAGTTACTGTCGCCGTGTAGGGCACCGCGAGACAGTGTGCATGGACAAGTTCCTGAAGAAGCCCCGCTCGCAGAAGCTCGCTGCAACAGAGGAGGGACCCGAGGAACTCCAGGTCGCAGCATCGATGTCCACGTCTGCGGACGCCGGAGCAACCAACGCCCTCATCGCGCAGCTCATGGAGTAGCAGAAGGCCCTCGCGGACCAGCTTGCCTCTCTGCAGAAGTCTTTTTAGAGCGGGCGCGTGTGAAAGCTGCCGCAGCGGCGCCCTCCAGTACGAGTACGGACTCTTCACCTCCCCAGATCCCTGACCCCTGCCTGTATGATAGTGTTAGTTCGTGTATCATTCCCGAATTAAACCCGTCTAGCTCACATTTCCGCGTCAGTGTGATACTTAAAGGCAGAAACCGTAGTGTACGTTCCGCAGCTATGATAGACAGTGGGGCAACGGCCCTTTTCATCAGTCACTGTTTCGTAGAGAAGAACAACGTCTATTTACATAGGCTAGCTAGAGACATCCCCCTCTACAACATCGACGGCTCCAAGAACAGTGCAGGTAGCATCTCCCATTACGTTAGATTACAAGTACTTATGGGCGACTACACGGAATGGCTCGAGTTCTTAGTTACAAACCTGGGCCCCGAAGACGTCGTATTCATGCTATGGTAGGAGCTAGAGGAGAGAAAAGGAATTAGTTGTAGAATCCCAGCAGCGACCAGTAGTAGCCCCTGAGCACGCAGAGCCCAGAGAAACCCAAGCCTGCCAGTATAAACTCTCATAGACAGCAGCAGACGCAAGCTAGACAAGCCCTCCGAAAGTGCAAGACTAGAGATGCCCCCCAAGATAAGCACAAGGAGCAGTCGCACCAACGATCGCGAGTCCCGCGACCGCACCCAAGTCCAACTGTTTGGCCCAATTTGTTTTGAGCCGCAGTGGGAGGTAGGCGCACTGGCACAAGCATCAATGGCCTTGGCCACGGCGTCGTCTTTCTGTAGCCTTTTGGTCGACTTCTCAGAAGTTGGATCAACGACGACCTTTGATTAGGTCCCGACCTTGCCCCCGCTTAAGGTAGTAAAGCGCAATAAGTGCGGTATAACCCCTCACTTACTCCGGTCACTTGGGCACGCAGTGTCACCTGCACCACAGCCGTCCCGGTCAGCCCAGACAGCTGCGCCTCCCTGAGTTGATCGGATCCGCAGGCCTACAAGCACAAACGCATGCGCAAGAGCGGAAGAAGGGAGAGGATTCGACAGCGAGGAACGATGCTCTACGATAGTGACGGGGTCCCGAGTACTTTGTAAAATACATACAGGTGCGTACGCAGCAGGAACACCCGGGACTGCCTCCCTGGGTGCGCCGACTGTCGGATATCGAAGGAGAGGGTAGGCACCCATCGACCCTGATAGGGCGTGTGGTGGCCGCGGCCGCGGCGAAGCGCGGGGGCGGACGACCACCTGAACTATACACGACAGCAATCGCGCGTTTAGTAGGACCAACTACCGTACGAAAAAGACCGAACAACCAGGTTACCAAGTGAACGTGGAGCAGTGGCCCGGTGGAGGGGGGGGGGGCGGCGAATGAAGATAATGAAGACCCAAGTAGTATACGTATGGTATGTGGAGATTGCACATTGACCGTGAAGGTGGAGACGTAAGAGATGCATATGCGTGTGCGCGCTAACAAAAAATGTCGTGGATGAACGTCCGCATTAGCTGATTAGGAATAGAGGCGGAATGACAGCAAAGTAATGATATGACCAGAGAATGAACGTGACAGCGTTAAAGAGTCCTAAGGATAGCTCCCGACGGCTGACCCGGATCCGATGTGGTGCTGCATGGATAAATGCGGCGGGATGAGGACGGTGAGAGGAGGGGTGCGAGGGAAGGAGCTGGAGAGAGGCGGGGTAGACGAAGCAGAGTGTTGGGGGAGGAATGGAACGCATCTGGGGAGGGCAGAGCGCGACCATCCAGGTATGGGAGGGAGCATCGGAGGGGAACCCGCATAAGCACACGTGACGGATCCGGAGAGGGAGAACGAGCGGATGTACAGACAAGAGCGGATGCAGCTGGGTCATGACAGAGGCGATATTGTTACTCTTACGTTACTGGTAAATGTCCAGAGGATGACACAAGGGGAGTCGAGCTTCTGATCGTTGTACGCACCCACGCTAACAACCGTTCAGCTGAAAAAATCAACCTCAGCGCTCAAAGTCTGTAAAATGATCAATAGAGTGACATACCGCGGAGTTTTTGGGCCATGAGTACCCTGCACCAACGGGTTGTGGTTGTGACCAGAACGTCAGGTTGGGATCTGTGAGGTATGGGTGCGTAAGGATTGAATCTCAATGGCGAGTAGCATGATAGTACGTACTGGAATAGGCTTCAAGGTGGTTGGCGATGTAGTCCTTCGTGGGGTAATCCGGAGGATCGCAGCCGATGTTCGTCTGCCCTTTCCTCTGATACACGCGCACGTAATCGACCTGCATTATCGCAGGGAAGACCATTGTAGTCAAGTCGATGGGTTGCCAGTTAGCTGATATCGCTCAGTCAGCGAGGATCTATCACGAGAGACGGGACGCCTGCACTCACAGGAGATACCCAAGTTCAAGATGATGGACTACAGAACGCGGAAAGTGAGCGAGAGCGACAGGGAGAGAGCACAGGCCACTACGCACCATGGGTTCCTCCGGAACAAGCCGCTGCGATACTTCGGTGTCCGGATCGGGTGCCATCGCGGACGCGCCCATGCGGACGGTGGACTGGCCGTTGGACTGCCAAGTAATGAAGCCCTCGTCGCGCTTGTTGGGATTCGCCCAGTACTCGAACCCGAGCGTCTTGAAGTTCGCGCCCGAGCCCTGGAACATGTCATCGGGCAGGTTCGTCAACGCCGACACTGCCTGCTGGCTGGATTACACCTGGCAGTCAGTACGGCAATCCTGCACGCCGCGGTGCCTCGAGACTCACATCGCAGAGCCCTTGTAGTCGTTAGGGCGAGTGATAGATGGGTCGTAGATCCACCACTCATTCTCGGTATCGTTTCCGTAGGTGTAGTCATGCGTAAACGGCGCAAATTGCGCCGACTGTGACACAACTTGGCCAGTAGACCCCGCCGTCTTGTTCCGCTCGACCTCGAGGATATCAATCTCGGGCACGCCCCGACCCTTGGACGTGCTTGGGCCAGGGTGGTCCTCTCCGGAGCACGTGCACGCACTGAGAAGCGTGAAGGTCAGAAATCCTATGAATGCCCGATGACGACGAAGTGAGGAGGGGTACGTACGAGAGACGCTGTCCTGGTAGCCACGAAAGCTCGAAGTTGTACTTCTCCTTCGAAGCTTCCGAGTCGAGCGCTGCTGCAGGCCCGGAATGATTGGCATAGGTCTGATTGGGGAACGTGCCAACGTCGCACGCATCATACCTAGTGGCCAGAGGCTCGATAGGGGCAGAAAGAAGAGAACTAGCAGTAGTGCTTACGAGTACGGCCACGTCCCATCCGTCGTTGCCCTGTATCCTGGCCGGCCAAGGTTACCCATCGTCCACGCACCAGGCCACTGGACATTGGTACCGTCAGCACTCCTGATCATACGAAACCCCTTCGCTAGGGACGATCAACTCACGTAACCCTTGGCGTTCGAATCTGGCCCCGGGAGCGTGACCGAGACCTCGATGTACCCGCTGGTGAAGCAAAACTTGTTCCAGCTCTGCAGCATACCGCTCCGGTACGGCAGCCCATGGTTGATGGTTTCGTCCGTCACAGAGTCCATGACGATCTGTAGAGCGCCGTTCTGGGTGTACACCTGCTTCGGGTCGTACCATTCTTGATCCCCCGTCGAGCCGTACCAGAGATCGGCCGCTTCCCAAAAGGGATCGTCCCCTGGGTAGAACGTCCGTCCGTCCACATTGAACTCGTCCGAGAAGACGAGCTCGTAAGCCTGGTTGTCGAAACCGGTACGCGTCTTGGCTGAGTCGGGCGTGTCGGGGTCGATGAGTTGTGGCATCGCAAACCTACGTGCGAAAGTGTGTTACGGTGCAGGACAAGGGCGCGAATTGAGGGTAGAGCTTACTCTGCTACTGTTTTCGGCACTTGTCCGGTCGAGTTGATGTGGGTATTTGCCGTAATGGCCAGATTCCGTGCTTCGTTACGGTAAAAGTCGACAAGCGGATAGCAGATGAAAAGCGTCAACAGAGCGAGGAGAAGCAATATAATGACCCCGATATTTAATATCCCTCGCCAGGACCAGTATGAATGCTTGTCACGGCCGAATTCTGGCGTGTGGAGGAGGTCGTCGTCGTCGTCGGGGAAGTCCTTCTCGACATCGGGGTCGTACGCGTACGGTACGAAGCCTCGCCCGAGTGTTGTTTGCCCTGTCGGGAACCGCGAGTCGGACGAGAGCGAGAAGACAGAGTCGCCCGATGAAGAGACGACGGAGTCCCGGTTATTCGCGAACGCCTTCGGAGGTGCAAGAGAGCCGCCGTCGTCGTCGGACGCGAGGCGGTAGAGGACCATAGAGCCGCGCTGCCCGCCGCCTAGGTGCCCAAATTGCGCAGCGAGAGCCTGCGACTCCTCTGATGCGATGCGATTGAAATACGTGCTCCCTCGCGAGGCGGGCCGTGAGCGAATGCCGGCGGAGTTGGGGTTGAGCGGGGAGGAGACGGAGACATAGCCGTTGCCCAATACCGATGACGACCGCTGCTTGGAGGAGAAGGAGGCCTGCTCTCTTGCCTCAGGAGAGAGGAGAGGCGACTCGAAGGTGGAGGTATGGGGAGTGCGAGGCTGAGAGGGGTACTCCTCCGGGGTCGTCGCGCCTGACCGGGGCTCAGGCGCGTCCGTGGTAGACGGCCATGGACTGGACATGACGGGGTGATTGGAGGCGGTGAGCGTCGGCGACGAGGACGTCGAGGACGGCGAGGAGGATGTCTAGGAAGGAAAGAATGGAAGGGAAGGGGAGACAGAGGAGGGCAGGCCGCGCTGGTGGCAGGAGGAGGTCGGCCCTTCCCACCGTCAGACAGCCCGCGACAAAGGCGCCGACCGGGGCCGCCGCCTGCGACGGTCATCCGCCATTCAGCTGTCCTCCCACTGCACATTTCCCCCGCCGCATTCAGTCGTTCTTACGACCGCTCTAGATACCTCGAAACCAGTGCCTGCGAGCTGTAGCGAGCTCCTCTCCAGCCGTCTCTCGCCCCCGAAGGATTCACTGGGAATTTTCTGCTATCGTGTGCCATTTCTGTCCACTTTGTGCTCCGCCAATTTCCCGCATGCACCCTCCGCTCGCACCTTCGGCAACGCGTGGTATGTGCGTCAGGAGGACACAGTGCCACTTCTTCTCAAAGTCCTCTCCGAACCGGGACGCCTTACGCTCCTTCGCCTGATGACAAGCTCTAGACCGTCTTGGCAAATGCTCGCCCTCAGCTTTTCGCGTCGTACCGTGTCCGTACTTGCTATTCCAGTACTGTACTTAGGGGCTACTAATGTACCTTGCGCCTGCCCAGAATGTGGCGTGAACCTGTGTCCTCGTCTCTTTCGCGCGCGCCAGTCTGTCAGCCGCTGACGGATATCGGTCCAGACGCAGACGGAGGTATACGCCCGGTGTTTCTGCCACGACCCGCTCAGACAACCCGAGGCCCGTGTTGGAGGCGTCTGGTTTTGTGGACGTCGCCTGCAAATGCAAATGATGCCTACATTCAAACATGTCTCGCGATCACAATTTGACGTTGCCGCCCCAGCCCGGACGCTCGTCAGCGCGGGAATAGCGCGGACTTCTGCGACGACCCCTTGAGTCCACCTTTCCGTTGCAGTATGCATGCTCTCAATCGGGGATCTAGAGCTCTTGCGGTAGACAGCACAGAGCTACCATGGACCTCCTGAAGACAATTTCGAGAGCTTAGGCGAGTTCTCAGCTCGATACGCACGCTTCAGCGACGCTGGCAGTCCCCATTCCGCATGTAAATCACCAATAGGACGACGTCGAGGAAGACGTCAATGTACCATTGCGCGGGAAGCAGCGGCGTGCACCACTTCAGGTAGACTTCTCTCTTGGCATTCCCGCACTCAAGGTGAAGTGACTGCCAAACTCGGACAGATTTTCCGTCTAATCTTAGGTGCGTTTCCACGTATCATGAACACCAGAACGTCTTCGCAGCGCCAGCATCACAACGGTACCCAGCGACGAGCAGCGGGACTACTACATACCCTGCCCTGTATTTTGGTTTTACGACTGGTCCCCTCTACAAATCTCTCTGGGTAGTGGGAACATCAGGTACGTAAACCCACGTTGGCAACAAGTGCTGCTAAAAGTTGACTGTTCCGTGCAGGCCGCAGCCCGGCTGAGTACACTTTGTCGTGGAGGCCGACGTCCAAGGGAATTAGCAGAGCAGGGTAACCTTTAAATCCACATTGGTACAATGTCCCGATAGCCGAGCCAGCTGGTGGCTGTGATTACTTGTATCTAGGCCTCGATAGCAAGTCAAGTTGGCAATCATAGTCACCAATCCGGACGGCCTTCTTCCCCTCATCTCGCATTGGTGCAACACGCTACCTCAACTTCTCTTTGAACGATCAGGACTCCTGGAGTGTAACGTGATCGCGGTCTAAACTGCTCAGCGATCGCGGACTCTGAGGGTGTCTTGAGTACTAACCGCGAGCTCCCACTCGAGACTTCAATAATTTGCGGCACCGCACTAACGTCGACGCGTCGGTCAGTATCGTTCATCATTCCGGGCTCAGATAGCCACCATACAACTCTGCATATCTCGATGACGTTGTTCTGTTCGCTCCTTTTTTCGTAGTCCGCTAGGTTCCCTGCCGAGACCGCGATTGCATTGCGCACTGTGGCAGTTTCAGTGCTGGCATCCGAACCAACACACGACTATTCACTTCCCACTGTGTGGAGAAGCTATGATAACGATTGTGTTCCTATCGTCTAGGTGTCCGCGATCGGTGGGTGCACCACTACCACACATGCATATTACAGGCTCATACCCCGCGTAACGTGCATGCATATGACTTCCATCACATTCGCATTAGGTCTGCAATTGCACACGCACGAGGCCCTGAGCTTCGCTCTAAAAAATGTACACACCAAACACCCCACTTCTCACCCGGCCCCTGTGTGCGTAACCAATCGTTCGAACTATTTTCAGGGCACAACGTTAACGTCACCGAGTTCCGCACGGTCGATTGCTTTCCACGAAGCATCGTCAGCTCAGAGGGCGCAGACTCCCGCACTACCCCGTTCACTCGCAATGACGCCGTAGAGCTACTCGTCCGTCGTCTTTCGCCGTTGAGCCAATTTGTTCTGCAGACTGCACGCGATGCGGACTCTTGGGCGCTTCTGGACAACCACGAGTGGTTTCACCTTTTCATAGGCTAGTCGATGCGGATCAATGGCTGAATTTGCATACAATAAGAATGACGTCTCGAGTCCGCATACACCTCCTGATATATCCCGCGAGCGACGCGTATCTCGACCAAACTAAGGTCATTGCCATGGCTGCCATGCACTGTGTGCGGTAAGCCGGCAACCGTTGGAACATCCTCACGCGGGATTGTTTTTCTCGGACACGAGCGGAGGGCCTGAATGCAGTTCACCGCGTTATGTAACCATGACGGCACGAAGGAAGAAGTGAGAGCGGAATGGAATCTTGTCGACGACCGTGATTGCTAACCGACGCCGGTCGAAGGCGTGGGTAGCAACTCGGCGATGGCAGGTCCGTCCGTAAGCCGGCACAGAACCTATCGTCTTATAAGCTCAGGACGACGGCACGACGCGGAACAAAGCATCAGGAGTGAAGATAGGAATATTCGGTCACGGGAACGCACTCTTTGATTTAGTTCTTAAGATCATGGTGGTGTATGCTAGCTATATGATAGCGCAAGTAGTAATCTCACACTATACCCCACATCGTACGGTCCCATCATGAGACCTGTTCAGACATCCACTTTCTTAATGTTGAATAGCAGGGGTATCGGCAAACAGGGTGTGGAACAGGTATGCCGGGTATCGGTCGCCAGGAATCGAGGCCCCGTCCGCAAGGCGGCGCACTTCCGCAACGTCCTCCAGGCTCAGCTTCACATCGTATGCGCCCAGGTTCTCCTTCAGGTTCTGCACAGCAAGGACTGTTGAGACACTTATCAAGGTATCCTGAGTGTGAGAGACTCACGTCGAGCTTCGTCGTGCCCACGATAGGGATAATATCATCTCCTTGGGCGAGCACCCAAGAAAGAGCGACCTGGCCAGACGAGGCCCCGTATTTCTCCCCGACTTTCTTCAAGCCTTCGGCGATCTTGAGAATGCTCGGGAAGTTCTCCTTCGAGAACCGCGGGATCAGCCTACGGAAATCGTTTGGAGGGAACTGCTCTGGATCCGTCTGTGACATGGCTCAGCAAAAACCCTCGCGGCAGAAGGAGCCATTCGACTTGGATATTCTTACATATTTGCCAGTGAGAAGTCCACGTCCGAGCGCTCCGTAGGCGACAATCTTGACCCCGAGCTCGCGGGCAGTTTTCAGAAGGCTAATCGTCTCGTCCTCGATCTCGGTCGTGAAGGGCGAGTACTCGACTTGGACGACTGAAATAGGGTGTACGGCGTACGCACGACGGAGAGTGTCCGCGCTGACCTCGGAGAGGCCAAGGTACTTGACCTTGCCTGCCCTGCAGCGAGACGGCCATCAGTTTACCCAGCTATGTAGTTGTTATCATGTCGATGCTGACTTCACTTGCTCTGCCATCGCCTTCACAGTGAGTTCAATTGGCACGTTAGTATCGGCCCTGTGATATGCACCTTGAGCGATGTAGAGCTCTCCGCTGCCGCGTGGAAACACACCTGTGCAAGTACCACAGATCAACATACTCAACACCGAGTTGCTCCAAGGATCGCTGAATGGCCTTCGGGACGTAGGCAGGGTCGCCGTTGACTGTACGGTTCTCGTCGCCATCCCAGTGGCGACCCAAACCGAACTTCGTAGCTAGAAAGATCTCGTTTCGCTTTCCTGTGCGCTTGAACCTGCAGAGGTGATAAGCTGCAATCAATGAGCGGGCCGGTCGGAAAGAGAGCAGCTTACCACTGTCCGATGGTGAATTCGCTGTCGCGATAGCTATCCGAGGTGTCCCAGTGTGTTATCCCATTCGCGTATACGCCATCGAGAACCTGGATACAACAATGGGGATGAGGGAATAGTCCAGGGGAATGTGTAGCCATTCTCACCTTCAGGCGCTCCTCGAGAGGGAGGGGAGTCCCATAGGCGGTAGCTATTCCCATCGCGCCATACCCAATAGCAGCGAAGGTGGCATTACCAATAGTTCTGGTGCTAGACATAGTTGCGGCTTGTAACCACTGGGAAGAAGAGAGATCGATGTTACTGCGTGGGGGTCCGTTGTATGACGGGACCACCGTATTTAAACGGAGCGACATTTTCCGAACGGACTCAACCAACCTTCTTCTTCCCTTTACTATCTTGAAGGTTCTCCGAACGGAGAACAGAGGAGCGGGGGATGGGTGGATGGTGAGTCAAGCTTCAAGCTAAGATGGCCGCACGCGACCGTCATTTGCTGCTCGATTACGAATACTGCCATGTTTTGAATCCGATGGCGTTGTCTCTTGCTACTTACGGTCCAAACCTGCCAGACGTGGTGTCCTTCGACGACTCAGGCGACACGGAAACCGTTGATATCCGCTGAACTTGCGCGTCGGGTCGACGTCATTGCACCGCTGGGTGAGTCAGCAAGCGCCGTCTCAGGCTGACGCCCCGAGGCGGATATGGACATTCGAGGGAACAGCTGCTTTGGACGTTCCTCTGACTCCTTCGTTGTGAATTACCGAGCATGTGTAGAACTGCCACCACCACAGCTTCAGCCTCTTGAATATGGAACTGTCATTCTCGGCGTCGTCAACACAAAGGTGCCAGTGTGACGCGCCTCAAGGACAGACAACAGGGGGCGTCGACGTCGCTATCATACTTAGGGACGGTCTCCGTATTTCATCGCGATACATTCCAGGATATCGCATGACCCTCAAGTCTCACTCATGCCCGACAATTGCGCATGGCGGGGCCACATACTCAATCTTCTCCGATCTGCTGCTGCCGGGACCGCCAGCAGGAAGTCACCTGTAGCAAGAAGATCAACACATTCTCATCTCTGACCTCACGAGACTGCTCTAAGGATTTACAGACTTCGACTCCAGTAGTCCCACTCCCTTCTCTTCGCACTATGTAGCGCCGCAGCCGCGCGCATAGACCGCCACGACATCGCCTCACGCTACAACCTCGCCCGGACCGCGTTCAGCATCAGCACGCCTGTGCAGGTCGGCAAAGGCGACTTCCCATTCGGGGCGGACGTCACCGGGCAGCAGACGTTCAATCTCTGGCTCTGAGGATTAGAATTGTTCACGACAGTGCCAATGCTGTGTACAGTGTGCTACACCAGTCTGCATCTAACACACACGTCCAGTTGTTCATTGTTGAAGAGCAGGAGTATCGACGAAGAGCGTCTGTAACAGGAATGCGGGGTACCGGTCGCCAGGAATCGACGCCTCGTCCGCAAGGCGGCGCACTTCCGCGACGTCTTCGGGGCTCAGCTTTACATCATGTGCGCCCAGGTTCTCCTTCAAGTTCTGCATACGATATGTTCAACTCACTGGTCAGGGTATCCGAAGCGCGAGACACTCACGTCGAGTTTTGTCGTGCCAACGATAGGGATGACGTCCTCTCCTTGTGCGAGTACCCAAGCAAGAGCGACCTGGCCAGATGAAGCGCCGTACTTCTCTCCGACTTTCTTGAGGCCCTCTGCAATCTTGAGAATGTTCGGGAAGTTCTCCTTCGAGAACCGCGGGATCAGCCTACGGAAGTCGTTTGGAGGGAACTGCTCAGGATCTCTCTGTGACATGGCTCAGCAAAACCGTCCTGGCAGAAAGTGCCATTCAACTTCGATATTCTCACATATTTGCCAGTGAGAAGTCCGCGTCCGAGGGCTCCGTAGGCCACGATCTTGACCCCGAGCTCGCGGGCAGCCTTCAAAAGACCGATCTTCTCATCCTCGATATCGGTCGTGAAGGGCGAGTACTCGACTTGGACGGCCGCAATAGGGTGTACGGCGTGCGCACGACGGAGAGTGTCCGCGCTGACCTCGGAGAGACCGAGGTATTTCGCCTTGCCTGCTCTGCAGCGAGATGATCGTCAGCTCTACTTCAGTACGCAGAATCTGGAAAAACGTCGATGATCACTTCACCTGCTCTGCCATCGCCTTGACAGACAGTTCGATTGGTACGCTAGCATCGGCCCTGCGATTTATGTCTTACGCGTCTGTATATCCTCAGCCGCAGAGTGCAAGCGTACCTGTGCAAGTACAACAGATCGACGTATTCCACGCCGAGCTGTTCCAAGGACCTCTGGACTGCCTTCGGGACGTAGTCAGGGTCGCCGTTGATGGTACGAGTCTCGTCGCCCTCCCAGTAGTGACCCAAGCCGAACTTGGTAGCTAGGAAGATCTCATTTCGCTTTCCCGTATGCTTGAACCTGCACGCAAAATTCAGGAACCAGTATGGAGCGTTCTGGTGATAAGGTGAACTCACCACTGTCCGATAACGTATTCGTTGTCTCCATAAGCATCCGCAGTATCCCAGTGTGTTATCCCACTCGCGTACACGCCATCGAGAACCTGGACACGCCATTGGGTGTTAGGGGATAGTCCACGGAAATGTGCAGCTATGCTTACCTTAAGAGCCTCCTCGAGGGGCAGGGGGTGCCCATAGCCTACAGCTAATCCCATCGCGCCATAGCCAATGGCGGAGAAGGTCGCCTCGCCGACTTTTCGCTTCAAAATGGTGCCAGGCATCGTTAGAACTTGTGGTCGCTGAGTAGAAGAGAGCATCTGATGTTACTACCTGAGTTCCCGATGAAAACACCGTATTTATAGGGTATCCCCTTTTCCGACCGGACTCACCCAAGCTCCCCTCCCGAGAACGGAGAATAGACCGTAGCGTGCCGCAGCTGGTGGCAACTGCAGGCGACCCTGGCTGCTATCGCAATCAGTGATGCTGGGTGAGCCGCGATCCACAATATAACTCCATCTGCTCTTGTTTTGGTCCTGGTGAGTGAAGCCATAGGCCCTATTCGGCGAACGAATTCGAGTAAGAGTTGCCATAATCGATAACGGAGACGAGCTCCCTTTTTCCTGCCGTATATGAGCGGCATGAAGTACCGGTAATCGAACTCGTACTCTTTGCCGAACAGGGCCTTAAGCTTCGAGTCAAGGTACTAAGTGGATCCCAAAGGTAGTCCGCCATCCTCGCCTGCTGCTCGAGACACATACTGCGATGGTTGACAATCATTGTACGTTGGGAGAGCTGCTTCTCGCTACGTACGAAACCGTCGATACTACCCTTCCCGTCCGAGTCTTATCGAGCGAGTGGCTGTGGTGCGGGCGCCGACGCCTGAGCTCGACATGGAGACAAGTGCTGCCTGTTCATGCTGTTGGTGCTAGGGCTGCTGGTGTTTGCCATCAGACAGTCAGCGTGTACATACCGACACCAGATGACTCGGACGCCCTCGTTCGAGTCTCTTAGTTCGGTGACAGCCAATCTCCGGCCCACAGTCGTCCTCCCCTAGTGTACAGGGCAGAATAGTTTTGGCCTCCGGCAAATGGCAGAATGGCAAACCTGGATTTCTACCATGTTTAACTCCCAGTCTGTAGTTTTGCAATCCAACATCTTCTGCTTAGGGGGCATCTGGCCTTTGGGAGATTGGCTAATACTTATGACCAGGATTGCGATGCAGAACCTTGGGGCTGGACGACGACACGCGGAAGCTTGATGGAGGTGAACCGATCTAGCCGCTCGGCTACTCTCGGCTACATCAGTCATTCACACTGAAGTGAACCGTGCCCCGCCCATTGACGACATCAATATTGTCGTGATCACGGGTATAAATATGTATTACTGCTTTACAATGAAGTTATAAGTCAGTCAGATTCTGTGATAGCTCGCATCTAAGGAGATGAAGCTTGACATACGCTTAGCAAGGACGATACTTTAGGCGCTTATTTGCAATCGCTCAGATCCGCCACTATCCGAATCAAACCAATCAGATCTATCCCGACCCGCAGTCAAACCGAAGTTGTGCTCCTAGTATCGACTCCTAGGCCCTACTGCAACTCGGGTAGTCATGCCTGCTTCCTTTGAGAATATGCTCGGTAAGGCACAAACAAGAAGTAAAAAGTAGCCACACAGGTGAGCACTCAAATGTACAAATATAGTTTCATAGCGGTGTCATTGAGTAGCGTTCAGTTCCTTGGGTTCTCATGTTCTCGGTTGCTTGGACTGTGGCAACATGCACCGCGTTCTTATGTTCTTGCTCCCCAACAGGACACTTCTCTCTGTGTTAGACGCATTCGCGTGCTGCGGGAAAACACTCGCAAGATGACGGCGACGAGTCTAGGATATAGGTGGAGCTTCTATGCATCTACACGACATCCTCGCCAACCTTGTAGAAGGCACCTCCGAACTCGAGAGCCCCGCAGCTCAGACCATCTGCTGTGCGTCCGAGCATGACCTCATCAACGACCTCCCACTGCGACCACGGCCACCGCCATCTCTCCGCCTTCACACGTACGGTCGCCTGGAAGCTCTCCCGCGCAAAGCCCGGTTCGTGACCCTTGGGCAAGGGCGCCGACATCCCAATGAACGTCTCTGGGGGCGCCTCGATCGCGACCTCCAAGCAACGTCTCCAAGTCCTGAGCCAGATCTCGACTGCCCCGCTTCGGCTGTCGTGCCTGACGTGCATGAAGGGCGAGAGCCTCCCGAGGCCCATCGCAACGGGCGGGCGGAAGTCCCAGTTGCATTTCAGTGAGTGGTAACCTACCAGGTACGCCTGCACGCCCATGAATGCCTGCCCTCCCGCCATGGCGAACGATCGTGTGCCTTCGTCCTCTCCTGGCTCCCCTGCGACGTCTTCACTGTCAATCGGCGCGTAGACGCTCCCGCTCGCGTCTACATGGGGCTGCGCGTCGAACACCTGAGCCCAAATCCACCCAGTGGGGAATGAGTCCCCCCAGTTGTTCTCCACATGCGCCAAGCCGATGCCCCGCACCTTATTCCCATGGTGCGCCACCGCGTATGTCGCGCGCGATGCCGTCGAGCGCACATGCCAGTTCAGCGGGAGCAGCGACGACAAGTGCAAGATGCGCCCCATCGGCCCGCGCCGCGGCTTCGCGGGGTCCCAGGGGACATGCGCGTCGAGCGTGAGGTGGACGTGCAGGTTGCGGTCCGGGACGGAGATGCAGTACTCGACCTCGTTCACGGTGACCTTCATGTGGCCCACCCCGGGCGCGCTGATGGTGAAGCTGGCGTGCGGATGGTGCATGGGCCCGACGGTCAGTTCGAAGTTCTCGGGGTAAAACTCGTACTTGAATGCGCGCGGGTCCGCGCATGGGTACGGGAGACTGGAGGTCGTGTCCCCGAGCAGCGTCGTGTTTCCCGTGCTTGAGCCTGCGAGCGTGGCAGTTGAGGGGGCTTGCGATGGGGGCGCGGTGGGCAATCGGACACAGGGCGTGTAGCAGACGAGGACGAGATTCTTGCGCTCCGGGGCCTTGCGCACCCAGCAAAATATGCCGGCAAGGGTCGCACCGTCTGCAAGCTGAACGCGCGTGTAGTATCCATTGAAGGCGCGCTTGAGGTGAGGTGCGTAGTGGTCGCGATGCGCCATGTTCTATGTTCTAATGCACACTGGCCTGCAGATCAGTACAAACGCAATGGTGGAAGGATGTTCGTCTGGGACTCTCACCTACCTTGGTTGGGATATGCGGTATAAGTCTTGACGCTGCTAGGCTTTGATGAACCAAGGAGCGTACTGGTGTCGTCGGTGCAAACCATTGTCTTGTTTTCTGTCTCGCTCGACGAGGGCGGCACAAAGTCTAAGTACGCACGCGTGGCGGGCGCTTGGTATGCAATGGCGACATAGTTGTAGGGGCTCCTATTGACAGATCGGGCAACTTCATTCATGTACGAGACGTGGACACGACTGGAATCAGCCACCTTCCTTCGTTCACGTTCAACAGCTGCGAAACGACACTGCCCTTCCAGTCCATACCATTCCCCGCTATCAGCCTTGTCCTGATTTGCCGGAGGGGAGTGCATCATAGGGTTGCTCAGCCTAAGGAAGCGAGTGCTCACGACATGCCGCGACGCCTGCCGCATAGCACTAGGCCCTTTAATCATTTTGCCCCCTAGAAATGCTTCTAATCAACCTTCCAGTGAGTGTTTTCGAGTGCGTCGCACAGAGAAGTATCGCGTTGTCCGATTGACTCACTTTTAGGGCTGTCGCGTCATCGCCAGTTTCCATACCTCGCCGTTCCCATCTATTGTGCCCAAGAGACCGACGTCTCTTAGCTTGGAACCTGATCAGACATCTATCATGTAGAGGATAAAAACAAGGTGGACGTTACCAGCTACTCGGAGCTCCTCGTCTGCTGTGATCATGAGCACGCCAAGTGACCTCTTGCATACCTTTACCATTCAAGGAGACAGGGGCTTCTACCTGGTGAGAGTCAACAAGGTGCTTTTCTTTGCCTCTATCTCTGAGCTGTGCTTACGACAATGCTTCCAGTACTTTGAAGGTGCGTTGCAAGCCTTTACATTCTCCTCAGATGAGGGACTCGCCAACCCGGTTCTTTCAAGCCGCCTCGGCAACTCTCTTGGTGAGGACGTCTCTTTGACCGGCCTCCCCCATATTCTCATCTCGCGCAAGGATTTGGAGGCCTTCTCTACGCTCCCCGAAGAAGTAAGGCAGCTTCTGATGAGGGATTTTGCTACTCTGGACTGATTGGAATCCGGACAGGTCGCTCTCGTGTGGGCTTCCGAACGCAGTGCCCTCAACCTCCTTTTCTTTCTCAACCAATACTTTCCCGTTTGCAGAAGAGATAATCGATCAGATAAGTACGTCCAGCATAGGGAGAACAGCCTGGAATACTGTTGATATACGGCGATCAGTGGCTTTCGACGTTACAAGCAATCTACAACTCAGTTGTGATTATGCGTCTCGACAGCTACCTCGTCACTCACTACTACTTCACAGCTATGTTTGATACGCTGGGACGTGTTGTCGTGTAAGTGCGATGCTCGCGTATGTTCTGTCACAGGTCATGATATTCGAACAGGGACATACCTCGCCGGCACGCTATGCTCCGAAGGTGAGAACCAACGACGTGTTACACTTTCAACTCGAACCATCGCGGCATTCCCTAGCCATCCTACTTGTTAGAACAGGAGCCATCTGGGGGTGGAGCAAGTACGTCATCTGGCTGTTGGGCGGGGGTGTCGCCTCGATTTTCGTGATTGATATGGTTTCCGTTTTCTGGGCCTCTCTGAACACAACGCAGCTCTTTTGCTTTTATGTTGTATACACATCGAGCGCCCACGTACAATGTGAAGTTTCTTCTGTCTCCACGGTCATCATATGCTTACACACGTGCGACGCAAGTCCCTCCGGAGAGTATGATGCGCATGACAGGATGCATTGCTGCCGATACCGAGGTCTGGCCTGCGTTTGTGGGCATGTGCCTTGGCGAGATCGGTGAGCATCAAGCCTTCTCTCCTCAGGCGGTATCCGCCCACAGCAGCTTATGAATCTTATACATGATCAGCGATCTTCACGTTGACATTTATGAAGTGGTACCAGGAACGGCTGGCTAGTACGCGTATATCGGTAAGGACCCAGGCGCTCCTCCGTGGCTTACAGTATTGTTTAGTTCCAGGTGCGACCCGCAGTAATTTGCTAACGGTGATGTACCATGACGGTGAGAATACTTTCACTTTGATAGGCGCGATCGATCCTGTGTCAATAATCACGCGTACGTACAGGAGCTTTGGCCTACCTGCTCGTGAAAGGTGGACTCCTCGCATACTACCTTGGGCATGCGCTGGTATCTCATATCGTGTCTGGACTGCAGCGGTCTGGATTGCCAACCTACTGCTTACAGTCCTCGCACCAGTGAGTCAGCCGCTTCCACACGCGTCGACAAACCTCGCATGATTCGTCCATCGTCTTCAGATGGAATTATCCACATCCTTGATGATGTGAGTCGCTCGATGGACCGCCCATAGGAAGGAATGGAAAATTGACACAGGGCTGTATGGTAGGCCTCTCCGCGTTATGCATAGCACTGTGTGCACGAGGGTGTTACTGAACATCCGCAAATTTGTCGCTGTACGACGTCGTGGCGGGACCAGTCTGGAGCAGTCAAGAGCATGGGACCTGGCCGCCCAATCCTGTCCCTTTCCCGAGGAGGATAGATACCTCAGAAATCACGAAGACCAATGAACCGGAGTTGACTCGGAGACTGTTGATGCTCATCCATGAGTACTGCATTACGCGACTCGCGTCTGGACAAGCCTTAGCGGAATTGTGTGGGAATATGTCGCGTCGATACTTTATTGGTTCTCATATTTTGGACACCGGACCGTCCGCGTTGTACTCTTATAACATAGTGGTCAGGGTCTACCTTATCTGTGGATTGACAGACGAGACTGGTAAGAAGGCACCGCTCATTCAGGTCCTCTGTATAACGGCTTTCAAGTTGCTGAAGAAACTCAAGTACAAGATCCCTAGAATTGGCTCCATAGAGCGTTATCACGGCTGTCAAATGCCCAAATTCATAATAAGTTGAACAGAAAAAGTGGATCGTCGGGGGCTCAGGATGGCTGACGTCTCCGATGAGCCCTATTACGAGACAATCCCTATCTCTGACCGTTTGTACCTCGTGCCACGCTATGATCCTCCCAGGAGTCTCGCACACTTCGCAATCCTTTCTTCCGGAGATGCTGGCTCAATTCTTCGTGATGGGCATGCATGGGCTGGAGAGTTCCTGTGATCCCGTCCATCGGACGGGGCCAGCGCTGAGCGCTGAGCGCCAGTTTCCCGGCTTAGTGGCGCCAAATCCAACTGCGTCGTACTTACCTGCAGCTCCCTACTACCTAGGCCTCGACTGGCACTCTCACACCGAAAACCCGAATTTTGATACACGGCTTCGATCTGGATACTGCTGTGCCATCTTGTCTGTTTCCCTTGGCTGAAGAGAACTTGACAGCAATGTTGGCCCTCCCCACTCGCTGAAGATGTTCCGCCGTGCATACCCGGACGGTGAGTCGTGACGACAGTCATCGTCGCGGATCATGCGCTGCTTGTCCAAGTTGTAGCGGCTCTATGATTATACAGTCAGAAAGACACTCAAAGCATCGGGGCAAGCGGTTATGAGCCGTGGTGATGTCTAGATGAGCGGCAAGTAGCATCCTACCACTGAGTGTTTCATCCTGTCGAGTGCATGGCCTTTGTGCGTCTTTCTCAACCTCTTGACTTCTTGCGCTGTCATGCCCTGACTTGAAGCACAAGTTTACCCGTGCTTCCCTTCACCGGTGAATCACCGTTCGCGTCCTTCAGTGCTTCATCTGATCTCTTGCTCTTGTCTTTTTCTTTAGAATTCGTGCACGTGTTGATCCTTGGCGCTGCACAGTAACTCCCCAGGTCTCATCGCTTGTAGAACACCTGTGAGCGAGGCTCAGTATTTCCACCCTGGTCGCAAGCACCAATTCACCGGTGATGATCCGGAAGCGAACTCATATCCCATGTTGAGTGGTGGTGGCTTGTGTCCAAGAGATGCCACGGTCACTAATCAAATGCAGCTACCAGACGACCATCCAGCTCGCTGGGCTTCTGCATTCTGCGGCACGCTTGGGGCATTGATCTCTAAGCCATGCAACAAGGTGCCTCGGACTGCGTGCCCCCGAACAGCAATCAATGTATACATCCGCCAGCTTCCGTCTGAGTCCGGAGGCCCTCGGACGGAAGCCCGGATCCCGGTGGTTCAGGATGTTGGTCGCTCCGGACTGTGCGTCTGTAAGTCTTCTGGGCATGTCCACTTTCACACAGTCTCAAAGTCTAGCCGCGCGAGCGAAGTGGGGGTGGGAATAGAACTTGTCGGACGTGCGGCGAATCCGGCGTAGAACTCACGCAGTCCGCATGTCGAACCTCGGGCACCTAGTGGTCAGGTTCGGAGTGCCTGCGCTAACAGACTTTTTCCGTGTGGCTATATCTCTTCCCGTATCGTGGACACTAGGTCGTCTATTTTCTCTTCTGCGGGCACGTCCTTGTCTTTTGGCGTCTCTGATTCATCTTCTGGGAACATTTGACGGAAGGTGGCCACTGAACACCGCTATATCCGGTTTCCATGCTCGGATACTTCTTGACGAGATATGGCCCGCCGAAGCCTTGCGTAGGTTCAATCCCCAGGAGCGAAGGTTGGGATAAAGGGAGTGGACGTGCATCCTAGTTGAGCTTGCACTCTTCGCCGCAATGTACGCCAGCTTCCCTCAGACCCAAGGCCAAAATGTCTACAGCGTTGGCGGAGACTCTGGTCTCTATCTGCTGAGAGCAACTAAGGTATGCTGCCTAGAATTTATCGGTTCGGGACACCTGACCAAAATCATGTCAGTACGTCAAAGGTACTCCCTTCCGCTTTCGTCGTGGTGTATGCGGGAGATGATGTTCGTATATTACAGTGTCCTCAGCAACCCTTTTGGTGGAATTCTTTATGTCCTCTATCCTGGGTTACATATGTTAACTTATACTAGGTCCTCGAAATACTGTCGACCCTCCCCGACGAGGTACCTGTTGTCATTTGTTGGTCGTGTCATGTCACAATTGTACTGATCAGATACGACAGGTTGCTCTCGTGTGGCCAGGAAGGTTGAGCATGTCCAAAGCTCTGTACTTATTCAACAAGTACTCGCCCATCGTGGACCAGGCACTGGATCTAGTCAGTGAGTCACCTCCCGACATTGCTCACAGACGACGTAAGGCCCATCTTGGTGTTGTTCAGCGATCTTCCAAACAACTACGAGTTTACAGGTCAGGACCTGCTTCCAAGTGTCCATACCGTTGCTCACGTATCAATCCATAGCTCTGCTTATCGCATTACAAGGTCATATCTAGTGAGTGTTCCCTTCGTTCAGCGTCAACCTGGACCGTCATGCCATGTCATTGATATCCCCAGGCTTCTACTTCAGCGGCACGATTTGTTCCGAAGGTGAAGCGTGGGGTCGAGCTACTAATACCGCTGTTGAGATGCTGATAGAACAGCTCGCCAGCTATCTTGCTCGCCAGAACGATCGCTCTATGGGGATGGAACAAGTACGTACTGGCCTTACTTGCCGGAGGAGCGAGCGCCATTGGGGTAGGTGCTTGCACTTTCTGTGACATGCCCTTCTTGACCATATCATAGATGGTGTGCGTCTATGCTGTTTACCAGTCCAACCTATACGTCGAGTGTGAGTGTTTCGACTCATTGCAGTGATGTGTCCACCCACAAGCATCTAGTTCCTGCGGTGAATGCATTGCGTCTCATAGAGTGTGTTCCAAGCAACCTGGATGCTTGGCCAGCATTAGCGTGCATGGTTCTCGGGGACACCGGTTAGGAACTATCTTGTTCCCATAAGCCACAAAGCGCTGAATATCGTATGCCTGCACTATGTCTAGCTATCATCGTATTGACCTTCGTACTATGGTATAGAGAACGCAGAGCAGGTCAGTTTTGACAATGGATCTCTCGTCGATATTCCTCTGATGATTGTTGTTTATAGCTCCGAGAGCCACGATAAGAACATTGTTTCCTACCATCTATCGCGACTGTGAGTGATATCAGAAGATGCCTTCTGGATCAACTATTGACTACAGTACTACCGAAGGCGCGCTAGCTTATCTTGTCATAGGGAGTACGCTTCTCAAATCTCATGATCTCCTGCCCTCGTTGCTGATAATTGCGTGCTTTCAGCGATCTCAGTGGCCAATCTCCTGGTGCTCATGCTCGCCGAAGTAATCACTATGTTCCCTACCATATGCTTGTGCAGACTGCTGAGTTCGCACTGCATTTTCAGCCGGAGTTTTCCTCAGCGATGGAGATGTAAGTCCTTTTGCTAGTGATTGGCCTGTCTCTATGCTAACTCTATATCGAAGGCCCCTCAGGGTAGTGCATAGCACCCTGGTCACGCGAGTTCTGCTCAACCTCCGTAGTTCCGCTGCCAAGACCTCGGGAGACACGTCATATAGAGAGCAAACGAGGGTCACGACTTTGGGATGGGAACTGGCCACCAGTGGAATGCCACAGGACCGTATATCTCTCAGAGATGCTGAAGATTCCGGGAACGCCATTTGACACTGCCTGTTGCCTCTGGACTGCCATTCTGTTGGATTGTTCTTGCAAATGAAGGCGACAATCATGTAGAGTCGGCGAGAAACATGACCGCCGCGCACTTTCGGAGTCTCCAGGGACATGAACAGGCGGGCGAAACACTTTCAGTATAACTGACCACACCGACTTCTATCACAAATTCTGTCAAGAGGCGCTTCGAGAGAAACCTTGAGGGCGGTCATCGGTACAGGCAGCAGTGGGCGGCGGCGAGCGTCTGTCGTCATAGGTACGAGACACCCGCGCCACATGGACCCAGCCTTGAATCGCTCCTCGTACCTCTTGACCCATGATCATCAGTTGTCTTATCCTTCTCAATCACTCCGTTATGCTACCTTGGCCCTCAGAAATGGATACTTAGGTCGCATGTATTGACAGAGGCCCTCGTGACTTTCGGCGAACTTAGAAACAAACTCTAGATGCTCGGCGAGTCCTAAATTCGGTGGCCTTACAGCAATGAACCATATACTACCCCTGTCATTCTTGTACGTCGAGAAGACTTTCAATTGCTCGAAGTGCCTTTCTTCATGCAAGTGGACCCGGCGACCCAGCTGTACGAATACTGTTCGTTTGTTTGAACATCAACATCTTACTCTCTACTCTCCAACTGATGATCATGACGATGTAGTCGTCCCCTTGGAGGACAGGTTGTGTGTTGTGAGGGCCGAGCTCAAAGGCGAGCTCTGGACCCGAATCTGGACCGTCCTTGGCTTGACCTCTCGCTGCTCCAGCTTGACGTCTAACATGGAATACTTAGCTGCGACCGTCATTCACATTGTCTATCTGAAACTCTGATGCAGAGATTGTGAATCAGAGCCGGTTTGGCCGTGTGTGCTGCCACACCGGATCTTGTGTTCATCCTTACATTCCTGTGCCACGCGTACGCACCGCCAGGTTCGTCGCGTACTATGCCTTTTTTCCAAACACCCCATGATATCTAAAATACAGGAGTTATATGATCAGAATCTCACGCCCCAGGTCACTTGTCTCCGCTTCGTTCTACGCTCATGGGAGGATAAGAGGCTCATCTGCCGTGTAGGGACTTCTGAGAAAGTCCAGCGCCCTAACAACCCCGCCTCAGTCTCCGCTTCGTGTGGAATTATGGACACGAACGACTTCATCCTCGCCCAAACCAACAGTGCAATAGGTGACCCCTCTCTTGTCAGAATGGTCCAAGTGAGTCATTCCATCTTCGACATATTGAGATACAGCGTGATATTGAATATATCTTCCTAGAACACAAAAGGTGATCATATCATCAACTCCCCTCGCATCTGCTGACCCGTGTATAGTTTCCTCGTTAACCTTTGTGGTGCGCATTCCAGCTTTACGTCTGTTCGAGGATGTGTTAGAACCAGTGCAGTTGTTCGAGATCTTCGCTACGTTCCCAGACGAAGTAGGTCTCAAACTACTCCGAGAACGACTCCTATTTGACCATGTAAACATTAGATCACATTCATATGGCCTACCAGGCTAAGCACCATGAAAGTTGTCTTTCTGATCAACAAGTACTCTCCACTCTTCGACACGACCTTGGCGATCGTTCGTGAGATATATACTCAGGTACCTTTGCAAGGGATGTAAGTTAACGTACTCCAAGTGGATCTAGGGACACAGACCGCGGAGGTACGCCTTGGCTCGGTTCATAGCCTTTTCTTGTCAAGTGGACATTAACGAATTCCTCCTTCAAGGCCTGCAAGCAAAGATTTCAAATACTATCCTGTAGGTGTCGCGAAACAGATGTCTAGTGTTTTTACTACTGATGTGTCACTCAGATTCCTATGTGGTCGGCACGCTGTTTTCCGAATGTCTGTCTTAGCCTGTCATACAATCAAGGACGCAAAAAATGCTGACGTGCCAATCAGTCATATTGATGGCAAGAACGATGGCGCTATGGGAGTTCAACAGATATGTTGTGACCATGCTCGTCGGCGCCGCCGCAATGATGCTCGTAAGTCATCCTTGCGATAGCGGTGAAAGCGCTATACTGATTTTACCGCATGTCAGCCGTTCTCGTTATATGTGGTCAGTCAGGTCGTCTCTTCGGCTATTCGTGAGTTCCCCGTTCGAAACGCTCGATTGCCATCTCCTAACAGCCGGGCCGCAGAGTTTCCGGATTCGATTGTGCACGTACTCGGCTGTGTGCCGTGCGTCCAGGACCAGGACGCCTGGCCCGCGTACGCGTGCTTGATCTGCGCCGAGACAGGTGAATGCAAATTTTGGGACTTGATCATCTTCAATTTACTACGTCAATTCCAGGGATTATCGTCATTACACTTCTCAAAAGGAACTCAGCAGTCGTCGGTATGGTGCTTTTCTGACGTTCGCTTCCTATCTGATTCACAGGCCCTATAACCTAGTCGATGGCATATCAAAAGGCGCGGTCTTCCATACCATGTATCGTGACGGTGGGTGCACAGTATGCTCCATCCGAACGGCCACCTCATGCCGGATGACAGGCACAGCTTTCTTTGCCATCGTCCTCGGTATGCTCCACGAGCTATGCACCTTCCTCCAATACTCATGCGATGCTCATCTGCTAAGCTCTGTCCATTCTCAATTTGCTTGTTATGCTTCTCGCGCCGGTCAGTCTTGCATGCAATCTGACGCCCTGAATGCTCGGAACGGCATTGATAATATGCTTCCCCCCATTCTACATAGCAAGAGCTCTCTTCCTTCATGCAGATGTCAGTGCCCTTCTATTCTCCTCATCTCCGGTGCTCCGCCAGCCGTCTTCCGAAGGCACGTTGCACGGTGGCACCGCTCGCACTGACGCCCATCGACCTTTCTAGGCCTCTCCGGGTCGTCCATAGTGCGCTGTGCACTCGCGTGCTGCTCAATCTTCGCAAGGCCGCCGCCCGGTCCTCTGAACAAACACTGGACGACTACGCCGATCGACAGACGACGCTCGCATTTGACCATGCGTTCACGGGTCAATCCGGTGATACCCGTGATTATGAACTGGAGGATCTTGGGTACTACTACGACTCGTGAGAAGGGTTGAGCTCGCAACCCTCGTTTCTTGTACATCAACCGTTACGTATGTCTATCACCAGGACACGACGAAGGCCGCCGTTACTCATTGCTCGTTCACATGAAGGTGCTATACTTGACCAGCCTCCTGTCATCTCGTCGCTCTGTCTTGTCAGTCATTATTACTTATGAAGACCACAAACTAGATTCCACCCTCTCAACACAGCACCGCTGCTGGATAAGAGCTGGCACATGCGAGGGAACTCGTCTGCTGTCCCTAGCCGTGACTCCTGGTCTAGCTTGGTTCGCTGCGGTAGCCGATGGTTATGTTGTGCATGCCTCATAACATAACTATTGGTGCAAACAAGCCGTACTGTGGAATGGGCAGTCGCTCTGAGTTCATTTTAAGCAATTCAAGCCCCAGGTTTAGGCATGTACCTGATAATTTTCGAGCAGTTTCGCTGAATTTGTGCCCCGATCGTTCAGACCAAACGTACCTGCACGATAAAACTCGGACGTGTACCACTATATGCAGCCCCTTGAATTGTTAGTGGCTCTCCATAAGAAAGTACCTCAAGTACCTCCACATGTCTACATAGCACCCTGTCGGCAACATGCATATCAATATGGATTATCGACGTCGTGCTGCTGCAATATTTCCGGTGAGTCGCCAGTAGTACTTAGCTGACGGAGATGATATGCAGGTGCTCAGAATTGCTGCGACCCTGCCATACGAGGTGCGACAGCTTGATCTATATGCCCTGCAGACTCTCGGGGGACTCGATACGATGAAGCTAGTACATTGCTATCCTATGGCCAGCGCTCTGCGGCGCCGGCCCATGATAGCCATATACATTTTTGCTCATTGCGAACAGCGCAATCGTTGTCCAGCGAACGTATGCAGTATCATCGGATATTCGATTCGTCTATCTGATACAACCGTCTGCGTTTGGAACAAATGATTCTTTACTATTCGTACATACGCACTTGGACCACCGCTGTTGTGTAGTGGTAGTAGGAGAGGATTTAGGCGATCGTCATCGCACGCACGGGCATGCCCATGAAGGTCTTGCCTTGGTCCGAGACAAACTGGGGGTTCTTGTGAACCATATGCGCCATAGGAGCACCGGCCTCGATGTCCTTGAAGCTATACCCTTCGTGCTCCGGCAGGAGGTCGTAAATGGCTTCGGCATACTCGCGCATGATGGCGCACTGCTGTATAAGGTAGTTCTTCTGGACGATCGGCTCGGCGTGCTACAAGCAATATTAGCCATTAACGTCACAGACATTATATTCAGTACTGACTTTGAGCAAGCGAGCAGTGTTGCGATGCAGGTTCTCTCGCTCCTCCACAGAAAGGACTCGATTGTACAGCTCGCGCACTTGGTCGTACTCGGAGGGCTTGCCCTCGTGGAAATAGTGGCCAATCCTAGACACGACGTGATTCGCGACTTGCATTGGCGTCTCAGCTGCGCTAGGTAGGAAGCCTGGGGTGCCGCCGGTCGTAGGTTTCTGATTGTGATAACTGTTGGGGAACTGCGGCAGTAGATGAGTAGATGATCACAGGATACACACAGATATACCTACGTAGTACGGCTTTCCACCAGTGTTCCCGTCGATACGCATGGTGCCGTTGTAGTTGTCGGGAGAGTGGAATCTACGAGTAGAGTGAGTACGAGGCATACACAATAGAGTAACGAACAGACGCACTTGGCCATGAAAGGGCAATTGACGGGGATCTGGTGAATATTGGCGCTTCCTAGGCGGTGGTACTGAGCGTCACGGTAAAAGAACATGCGCCACTGAAGGAGCGGATCGGGGGAGGCCTCGATACCCGGCACGAGAGAACCAGGCGAGAAGGCGGCTTGTTCAACATCCCTGAAGTAGTCCTACCCAAGGTCAGATTTATCTTGTGCCTGCTCGATGAAGTTTCATACCTCTGGGTTACGGTTCAAGACAAGCTCCCCGACCTCCTGCATAGGGAACTGACTGCGAGGCCAAATTTTTGTCGGGTCGAACGGGTCGAAGTTGATACTAGCGATCTGCTCGGGTTGCATAACTTGAACCATCATAGTCCAGCGTGCATCACCGCCTTTCTCGATATGCTCGAATAGATCGCGCTTAGAATAGTCGGGATCCTCTCCACAAACACGGGTGGCCTCATCATGGGACCACTGCTTAACACCTTGCTTGGATATCCAGTGATACTGGAACGAAAGGTCATCAAAGGATACAGCTTTTCCGGGTATGAGGGTAGATATACCTTCACAAAGACATAGCTACCCTCTTTGTTGACCCATCGGAACGTGTGGACACCGTAACCGCTCATGAATCGCCAGCCGACAGGGGTGGCGTGATCAGATAATAACATCAACCCAGCGTGCTGGGACTCAGGGACGTTGGCCAGGTAGTCGAACCACGCATTGTAGTCCAGTAAGAAGCTCTTGGGGTGGCGCTGCTGAGATCTTGACAAAGTGCCGTCAGAGACCGCCTTGAACGCATAACCACAACGGGTGTAGTACCTGATGTTATCCGGCCCCATGAATGGATCCCGGACGAAGAAGACAGGGAAATTGAGCCCAACGAGGTCATAGTTTCCTGAGCTATGGTGTGAGCAATGACATGCTAGATATGGATCATGAATCACCTTCTTCAGTATAGAATTTGGTCGCGAACCCACGAGGGTTCCTCGCGCTGTCCGGGAACTCACGCTACCGCCACGCGGATCAACACGTATATGAGGATCTTACGGTCACGTCGACACATACCCCATAGGTGACGGTGGAGAAGCGAGAGTACACTGGCGTCCTCTTACCAGGCTGCAGAAACGCGGCCTTGGTCAGGTGGGACACGTCTTGGTTTACCTATTGTCCGGATTGTCGGTACGTTAGACACAGGTGCTCCCGAGCAATTGCTGCACATACTTGGAAGTAACCAAGCGCCGAGCTGCCGCAAGGATGAACGATGCGCTCCGTAATCTTCATGCGGTCGAACGCTTGCTGTTTTTCGAGAAGTAGGGCGTCGCCCTGGTAGGGAATGCCGCCGATGTTCAGCGAATGGCTGGCATATATGCACCTGGTCAGCGCATACAACGACCTTGAGAGGACCGGAGACAGCTACCAGGGATCGGGGATGGGTTGGCCAAAGTTGCCGGTGTAGATCGGGCTGTCGTCCTTAGCGTGAGGTTCCTGGGTGACCCCGGTGATGCGCGCGGCGGTCTTGGCGGGCCCGTCGTTCATGCCAGAGAAAAACTGCATGCGCTGGTTCACGCGCGGGTCGATGCCGGGAATCTGGGCAAGAGTGTCTTGGATGAAGGAGGCCATGGTGCACCGTACGGACTATGTGACAGACGTCGTCGCTGAAGAGGGGGTGGATGTGGGTCGGGGGAAAGAGCAACGGCGGATTTATATGTTCAATGCGGACGACCGTAACGTCATCCCGAGAGTCATGTCGGTCTCTTGAACGTCATTGCAAGGCGTCGTATCGCAGGATAGAATTGTGATGGCAGTGTGAAGGGTGAGAAGCAACGCAAGCTTGAAGCTCTTTCGGGGACCGACGCCTGTCAATCTCTGCGCGATGACCAGCTTACCTGCCGATATGGCAGACAACATAGCAAATCCACGAAACAAGCTGATCCTTTCGTTGAACTCCGGGCTCATGCGTGCGCCCATTCACGCCGAGCGTCCAGTGCGCCTTCAACTCGGTGAGCGACCGCGAGAGTAAACGGTACTACATGGGAAAGCATGGCATTCCTTCGGCATAGCATAAACTAACGCTGCAGTGGTCGGACAAGGTTTTCTGCAGTGCTGTGGCCCATCGTGAGTCTTAACACATTGTCGAAATCAAAGGCTGCGGCTAAACGCACCGTAGAGGAAGTAGTAGGACCATACGCACACCGAGCGCCGGTCAGCCTCGGGTAACCCTCGACGCAGGAGCCCGTTACCAGCAAGCTCTACGTTCCCATCCGCTGCTCGACACATTTGTATCCCACCGAGAGCTGTGTCTCACTCAACTGACGAACGTGCTACGACTCGGACTTCCAGCTCCCCCCTGGCCCTCATGCGGAAAATTCGCGGCGTTCTTCGGAGGAAAACAGCATGGCCTAGGGTGGAAGCCCGAAAGGTCTCGTCTGGCATATGACTTGAACATTACAAGACCGCGCGGCCTGAGCGCCATGGGATGGTACCTATAGTTAGCAAGACACGGAGAGTGCGGATGCCGAAAGGCCATCGAGAAGCAGTAGAGTAATATGAGGGCTTCATTGGCCCAAGAATAACCCACACCTTCGCTGAAGGAACTGGAGGAAGGGAACGTAGTGCCAGATGGGAGACAGTAGGCGAATATGTGGAAATTCAATATATTGCTGTGCGAACAAACACCATACATACTAGCGGTTGCGTGACAAGAATCAGGCTCCAGGCGTGGGGTTCGCTACGCCCGCAAAGTCCCAAGGTAGGCCATAGGGTGACAGGGCAAAGATTGACGAGGACAACTGTGGCAATATCAAAGGCTTCGGAGGACCAGAGGAGGACGAGAAGAGCAAGAGTTACTGAGCGCCATGGCACTTGCAGCCGTCGTGTTGCCAGAGCGGAGCAAGCAGAGTGCGAACGTTGGTGGTGGCGTTGCAACTAGATGGGCGCGCCATCTCGCACGATTGTCTCTGTCGCCATTCGTCACCAATATGGGCCATGCCTCTGCGAATCTTGGACTCCTGACAGGTGGATGGGCCCTCCACGTGTGGAATGTAATCTGGGGACGTAACGACATCCGGAGGCAGGAGCAGGTCATGAGAAGCGCAACAGAATGGTGGAAGGCGAGCCAAAGGAGCGGATAAAAGCTAAAAACGTAGAGGCAGGGCGCATGAGGGAGCGAAGCACGCCGAGCACGCACGTCCCATGACGCAGACACATCGCAATAGAGCGCAAGAGCCGGAACACGGCGTGACTCTGGTAGGCGACGGTACTAGTACCGTCTAGCGATACATAGGGTACTCACGAAATTCTCCCTGCCAGCACACCGCCCACCGCCTGCCCCCTTCCTTCCCAGGACTACTCTCCAAAGGTTTGACGATTGACTGACGATGCTAACAATGTTGAGGCGACAGGACAGCAAAGATTCCGCAGGCTCGGGGCAACGGAGGCCCTCTTGGACTGGCGCGCTGGGCGCTAGACTGGGGAAAAAGGCTCACGCCCCCGACGACGGCCAGTCCATCGCCTCGAACGACACGGACGCGACAGCAGTGGATGACGACGAGAGCATTGGCTCGCTGCAGAAGTCGTATCGGGGGAAGGTAGTGGGAGGAAAGATAGAGGGTGAGTAGCCTCGTTTCCAGATGTTGGGCCCTTGGGGGAGCGCGAGATAAGGAGATAAGCCGTGCCCGCGCTCGCCCACGCCGGTATCGGCCTCCTGGGCCATTTTCTTATCGCGCGGCGTCGGACACGGCTGCATACACCTCTTCTGAAGTGACATGCCGGATCGGGCCTTCGTGTCTGCAGACGTTTTCCTTGGACAGTGGCGCAGGTGTGGGCTGTCCCTGGCCCATGTCATGCGCGCCTAATATATTGACCTGACTCCCTCCTCTCATCCTCCTCTCCCTCTCCCCCTCCATTCTCACCTCCCTGGCCATGGCAGAAACAGACGGTCAGCCCTCCACCCCCACAGAGCGTCGCTCCGTCTCGCGCGGTCGAGAAGCATTCGTGCGTCCCATTCATGACTCGCGAGATTCGCTCCCTAACTCGTCCCTCTACCAGTCGTCCGGCCGCGGCGGCGTTGGCAACATTCGTAGACCATCTACCGACCCTGCAAGTCCTCCTCCGCCGAGCGAACCTCTATCCCCCGTGCGCGGACGCGAAACACATGTAGACCCCGAGCGCGTGAGTATACTAAGTTTTCGCGTGCAGACATCCAGGCTCACAGGAGCGTAGCTCAAATCCACCGGTCGCGGTGGCATGGGCAACATCCGCTCAGGGTCGCAAGCACGCAATGCCTCCGTAGTCCCCGAGAACCATCCCCAGACTGCATCCCTTGTAAGTGACCAAGCGGCTAGTGTCGCCGAATACGAGCGCAGCGTGGTCGAGCGGAATGAAGACCTCATGAACGCCCGCGCGGTACGCATATACGTCACCTCTTGTGCGTGTCGACACTCATACCCCACCTTCAGCGTTCCTCCGGACGCGGTGGCCTCGGAAACATCACAGGAGGCTCCAAGTCTCGCTCTCGCTCTCGCGTTCCCGTGACGTCCACTGGACGTGGGGGTGCAGGCAACCTGCAGTCGGGTGTGCAGCTAGACTCTGAGTTGCTCGCCCAGATGGACGACGAAGAGCGTTTGAGGTACCTCCACGAAGAGGGGATGTACGTACTTCATTCTTTCATCCTCCTTCTGCGTGCTCATCTCCTCCCCTAGACACTCCACCGGTCGCGGCGGACGCGCAAATATCACAGCTATGCACAGCCCACCCCTGGAGCCGGCCTCCCCTCACCCCCACGAATACGAGACAACGGGCCGCGGCGGCGCAGGCAACATCGTCCGCTCGAGGTCGGCTTCCCGCGATCCCTCCCAGAGTCGCAGCCGCAGCACGTCCAGAACACCCTCGAAGGATCGCGGTAGCAGCCTCGCCCGCATCCTCAACAAGGTCGGCATTCACCCTCCCAAGGACGGCGAAGACCCCGAGCACATGCGACCCGTGACCGAGCTCACGGAGCCCCGTGTGCACGAATAACTCCTTGCGAGGCGTGCAGGCTCGGCATCACAGCGCAAGCGCGTCTTCCTTGTCCCCATCAGGAACAAGGCGAGCAAGATGCGCCACCGCCCGTCAATCGTCGTCTCGACTGCCAACTTGCATGCCTCCTCGTCCTCCAGCGTCGACAACAGCTCTATGTCCATCCTTGATTCCCCCGCCTCTGCGCTTGAATTTGTAACACCGATCTCATCTACTCATTCCACTAATTCATCCATCTCGACCATCTCTCTTCCGCCTCCCGTCTCTTCATCATCGTCTTCGGCTGCAGTCACGGACCCGTCCTGCGACTGCTACAATTGCCAGATAGCGAGGCAGTCCGCGTCGGAGAACCTGTCCTCCCCCGACTCCCCTCCATCAACGCCGACGCAGTCATCCCCCTCGTCGTCACCGCCACGCCGTTCGAACCGTAACTCCGTCTTCCTCTTTGTCCCCGCACCCGATCCCTGGTCCTACAAATCCGCTAAATCCAGAACGCTGCAGCGAGCAGCGCAGCGCTCAGCTCAAACACTCCCTACCGTCGACGAGAACATGGAATCAGAGTATGTATCTTTCTTTGACTTTTCATAGCCCTGACCCCCCTTCTATTTCTCTTTTTATCTGTTCTTTATTTGCCGTCGTCAGCTCGTTCCTACACGCGAGCGCCATCTTCCCTCCGTCTCCATCTCTACCCCCATCTATGCTGATGAATCTGGTTTCCGGTCCCGCCTTTCGGGTCTGGATTGTTGTATTGCTCTGATTTTCGGACTGTTGCTACCCCATTGTGCTATTCCCCACGTCTATCTGCGCTCCACAGTTATGCTCTCTCACATCCCATCCGTTCCCTCGGTATCATCCATCATCTCCCATCTACTGCTTTGATAGAGGGCGCCCACGCCCACGCCCACGCACAGGCGACTTGTCGTCGTGTGTCAATCATGTAAACTGTTCCCTCGGGCACCTGTCGTGTACTACCATCGCACGAGGACGGATTGACGTCTCCTTCGCTCCTTATCGGATCCCCTCTAGATTTACACTCGCTGCCTCACTTCCCCGGTCGACCGGAGGAATCGGCTCGGGCTTCTTCGCGTGCGCTCCGTTGTGCTCGACCTCGTTGGGCTCACAGCCCGTCTGAGGCGGGGCAGCAGTGTTCGTGGAGGGCTCGGTCGGTCCTTCTGGAAAGCCAAGCACATCCCTTCATCTAGACATACCGCACTAGAGTTGCCCCATGTGACGTGACACGCCCCACACAGACATGATACAGTACGATACAGCACTCTGGACAGACGTCCATTCGTCGAACTCTCAGTCCACCTTCCCCACACGACGTCCCACCCTCCTGTCCTGTGCCCACACTAGGATACCCGGATTACTGTGCTATCGCCGTACCGTGCTCGCCCCTTCCACACTCGTTTCGCCTTCCCTTTTCTCAGCCTATAGCAGCAGCCACGTCTCAAACCTAGAAGTTGGGGCTCTCGACACGCACCGCGCCACTGCGTGCAGTCCCCTCTCGGACCCTGCGCGCTTCATGCACGGCGTCTTGGTCAACTTCTTCGCCCGGTCGACCAAACGCGTGCGGGTCCTTGTACCGCCTCTCTCCTTGTCAGCTGCCCCGGTCCCTCGCCATCCCCGCTTCCTGTCTCCCAACACCGGCTTCTGCCGCGCGGTCGAGTGCGAGGGACAGGGAGATGCGAGTCTTTCCGGGAACGGGTATCACCTGCCACGTCGACCTCACTCCCGGAGTCCCCTTTGGGCATGATCTGGCCTGCCTCGACGAGCAGGAGATGTGGCAGACGGTTCCTCTTGGACTTTTGAAGGGAGGGGCCGGCTGCCAAACTCTCTTCTCCATCTTCTCTGCCCGCTTTGTTTCTGCTTCGACCAATTCTTATCTGCAATTCGCGCTTTACGTTTGGCTTCTCCTACTCCGTGACACGTACGCTGACCTCGTGTGTATCTCTTCCGCAGGCCCACATACCGTTACGGTCGTGCTCGGACGTCGAGGCTACCCCGACAAGCTCAAGCTCACCGAGCTCCCCGCCGTGCCATCTGCAGACTGACGTACGGCGACGCCTGCGGATCCCGTACTCGAGATGCTTCTCCACTCGACGCCGATCACGCCGGGGCAATTCGCGCAACGGCGAACCGTATGTCTCGGTGCTGCTCGCATCCGCCGACCAGATGTACCTGTGCACTTGCCCTGGACACACGGAACCAGGCGGCGGCGGATTGACACAGGGCAGAGAAGGCGATTGACGCTAGGACAGAGAAGGCGGCGGCGGACAGATGGGCGCGCGGCGGAGACCGGCGACCGGTCATGACATGGACCCCGGCCTTCGCAGGTGTTCGTGCCTTGACCACTCGAAACACAGACGTGCAACCGGAGGACTCGAGGTCAGACGGGGGAGCCAAAAAAAACACGAAACGAACTGTACGAAAGAACAGAAAAGCAGAAGCGAAGGAACTGACGAACTCACTACTCTCGGACGCGAATACGAATGTATCCATATGCGAACACTACCACCATCTTGTACTTACCTATCATAGCCTGCGCAGAGGCTCGGAATCTCAATATCGACGCTGGGGGGACGGGAGGCGCGTTCGCGCGAACGGTGCCCAGCCCCCTCGTATATGTAACGCACCCTGGTGTCGTGTGTGTGTTCCCCACTTATCTGGGGCCGAAGCCCGGCTTCTGGTAGGTAACGTGTAAACGAAGACGTGTTCGCAGCAGAAGGACCTTCCTGACTTGCTATCACCGTGGCCGACAGCAGAAGGGCGAGGCCGATCAATTGCTAGCGGTGGGAACGCCCGGGGGCACTATGCACACTGATAAGCCCGCGCTTCCTTCCCAAACCTGTGCGGACGCGGGGAAGGGAAGCTTCCTCTCGAGTCGCATCAGACTTCGGCATGCATTTGGTGACAGGCTTGCGTCCTGGTTGGCTGATCGCAAGAAGTACGAATGCCGCTCATTTTAGAGAATATGATGAAAGGTTCTAGCTTTGTAGCGTTCTGTGGTCGGCGCATGATTGGCGTTGTGGGGACGCAGGGAAAGCAGGGAGGCCACAAAGGTCCGTGTGCATGTGCTCACAAGAGAGGGCTCCCACTGGTGGACGGGACAGAGCCTGTTGCGGTTAGGAAGGTTCAGGAGCAGGGGGATAAGGGGCAGAGCTATACCGCATGCGGTGGGGAAGAAGGCACGCGACTCAAACTCGCATACGCATACTAGCATGACCCCAGAAGCTACGACCCATAACGTATTTCATGGATATCTCCCTCCCTTCCTCTCCAATACATTTCAGACTTCGCACACTTCACTTGCATCCTGGACAGTACATATGGGTGAAATATGAAGAAAATCGGTGGAGGTTTGCATTGAGCATCGCGGAATTACACGTCTGACCCCAGAAGCTACGGAAAAGCGCCCATAGATTGTCATGGATGGTCACAATGCCGAAGACTGCCGATTCAAACACCGCTGTTATCAGTCGTTTGATAGCGAAGTTGGCCGGGGCAACATTGTCGAAGCGCTCAGATTGAAAGTCAGCTTTATCTCGGTCAGTGGCTGAATGTCACGCTCGAGAGACCTCTTCCTATCTTTCGAATACTGCAACCCGGAACCCTTCGGAGACTGAACAAGAAAGTTTATTGAGAATGTTCAGAACACTTTGCGAAGTTACAGAAAGATCGGCGCTGCAGATCT
>NW_006766950.1:87543-128991 GCF_000275845.1 Dichomitus squalens LYAD-421 SS1 | reverse complement strand
ATTGTCATGGATGGTCACAATGCCGAAGACTGCCGATTCAAACACCGCTGTTATCAGTCGTTTGATAGCGAAGTTGGCCGGGGCAACATTGTCGAAGCGCTCAGATTGAAAGTCAGCTTTATCTCGGTCAGTGGCTGAATGTCACGCTCGAGAGACCTCTTCCTATCTTTCGAATACTGCAACCCGGAACCCTTCGGAGACTGAACAAGAAAGTTTATTGAGAATGTTCAGAACACTTTGCGAAGTTACAGAAAGATCGGCGCTGCAGATCTTTTTGTGGCAGCTCACCAAGGTCAGTAAACCCTTGAAACCCTACTGAGATTGACTTGTATCGGGAGCAAATCCCTTCCGATTTCCTTCTTTGTTTTTTACAATGATATTTTTGAAGTACATCTTCTCGCGTGTAACCCGTGCACACTTTTTGACAGGGAAATGCGAGAACTGGAGGCGTGTCAGTAGCTTCTGGGGTCAGGCGCTTAATCCGTAGCTTCTGGGGTCACACTAGTACCGGACACGACGTTAGCGCAGAGTCGGATTGTCGCCGGGACGTGCGGTTCCGACACTTATCCGTATACCGGGTTTCAAGCCTTCCCTGACTTTCAAAGCATTCCCAGGCACAGATTCTCGAAAGTCCCTGGACCGTGGCTTCGGATGGGCACCAGGCTAAACTGTGGAATAGCAGCGGGGTGGTAGAGATAAGCTAGACATGGTGTTTATCTGTCCTTGGTCTTCCGAGGCTCTTAGACTTGTGTCTGCCGAAATTGACGTCGGCCATGCAATACAGTCAGATAAGGACCCTCGGGCTGTGCTGGGGATCCACCGTTCGCGGAAGTCGATCACGCCTTGGCACGGGAGTTTGTGCGTATCGCAGCGTCGGGCTCAGACCGTCAGCACTCTGACGGTCGGAACGGCTACAGTCCCACGTCATGATAGACAGATTTGCGACTGAACGCAAAGGCACCTGTATGATACTCTGCTGCCCATCCTGTCATATCCAGCACATACGTGATGGCTCTATACCGTCTCCAGAGATGAGAATGTCGACATGGTGTGGGGTGTTATGTCTACGAGCGCAGCCGACCTGTCCCAAGGTGCAGTGCGAAACACCCGTACCTGACTCGGATGTCAGGGTGTCTGCGGTACGATGAGGGGGAAAGGATGGCGATAGTTGAATACACTGGAACCCGCGGAGAAGGCCTTTGGCCAATAGAGCTAGTCGCGGAATATAGCCTGCTCGACGGGCACATAGATAAAGTGAAGTCTATGTCCTTGTAATGGTACCGTAAACGAATGCAAGAGCAGGACGACAGAAAGACCTGGGCCCGGTTGACTCTCCTACGCCGTTGCTGGTTCGTTCACAACGATACACGACTCCATCACTGTACAAGTCATCTAAGACTCGTCGTGTCCAGGGCACTCAGGTTTGACTTCCTGGTACGAAAGAGCTAGTGTTCCATTCTAGTTCACTTGATCGCTGGAAGCATGTGGCAAGTCCCTCATGGGCTATTTTCCGATAGAGACGTAACTCTCGTCGTAGTCTCTATCGAAAGCGGGCTAGATATCTCGGATATGGCAGTGTACAAGTAGACTTTTCATCAGCCTCAATCGAAGGCTGACATCGGTAAGCTATCAGAGCTTTTCGCGTCGCATATAGCGCAAGGGGTGAGAAGACCTCTGGAGTAAATTCTATGACAGATGAACAGCAGACTTGCGATCAGAACAAGAATCTGGACGACGACGAACAGGCCTTCTGATGTGAAGTTTCCCATATCCCAACCAAGACAATGGCCGTACGGCATAGAAAACCACCCATGTCAATGATGGACTTTGACGCGGTGCACAAAGCTTGGAAGACAACTGCATCTGGGAAGGGTACCGCGTTGATGATTATGATATTTTAGCCTACAATGATGTTGCAGAGTACCCAAATGCAATGCCCTTGACAGCCTCACGCACGACGGCAGGTGTCACAGGTTTCGAATGTTCAAGGTCCCACACACTGAGATGTAAGACGTGACCTCGGTATCTGAAAGGTTCACTCCCTAGATAGAGGTCAGAATGTCAGGAACCGGGCGCAGGCCGAACAAATATTGGACCTGTAATCGAGTGTGCCATACCAATCTAAAGGAAGTACTCGACTCCCTTGAAGATTGTGTTCTTCGTCAACAAAAAGAAACTAGAGCCAGTTTGAGTTCACTACATTCGACATAGAATGCGGACAACACACCTCTTCTGGGAGTAGTGACGATTTCGAGAAGCTAGAAGGTTTTGAGCGCAGCCAATCCAAGTAAATCGGTGCCTAGAACGTACCGCAATGATGTACGATCACACTGAGATTGCTGTTGTACATTTAGTTACATACAGACAGTAGAACATCAACTTGTGCTTACCACCTGCAAGCTGAGGGTTGACGTCAACTCTTGTGGTACTGTACTCCATCCATTGAAAGAGCGCATACCACGTGGATTGCATGCAAGTTTTCAACATCATAAGCTGCCACAGTTGCCACCTCCAATTCGTTTGATGTTATTGATAGCAGGGAGACCCTGGGAATGCTGAGAGACAAAAACGGGAGGTTACAGTGAACCCCGAGCAGATGTTAGTGACTTGGCTCCGCTCCATTGGAAGTGGCCCGCATCGCCCCAGCGCAGCGCCTAAGTATGAAACAGTTCAGCTCCCCCGCCTACGATACCATTACAGAGAAGTTACCATTGGCTGGCCTTCGGCTGATGTCAATCACCTGGAAGATGCCATACGGGTATGTTCGATAACCCATATCAACATGCTAAGAACCTTTGCGAAAGCACGGTGGCAGAGCATGATCCTGAGAGCGTCTTAAAACACAATTGTTTGTCACCATCACATCCTGTCTGTGAATCTGGGATGTGCTACGCAGAGGCTCCAGGGACGGAGTATACGCGATAGGCTCCTACGAGCCTAAGGTTTCTCATCGACACATAACATGCAGCGACGACAGACGACATATACCTGTAGCGGCAACGGCCTGTTAGATCTCATACACTGATGGGAAGGGGAAATATCCCTTGTCTTCCACCATATCTGAATTCGGATGGTAGCCAAGTCGATGTCCGTTTATAACGGTATATGGAAGAGTTGTCGCATTGCGGCCTCTCGAATGTTTGACCTACGCATCCATCCCCTACCAATGGTTTAGCGGAATCATTTGGAAGAAGCGCTTGCAAGCAACTTACTATGTACTAAGCAATGGGGCGTTCCTCGGCTGTGTTTATAGCTCGACAAGGTGAAAGCCTGCGAGAGCTCAGAATGTCGGTGACACAAACGATGCTGCACATGGTCACTGTACCGGAGATGTCGAGGTCCTGCAAGAAGACACCTTGAGCCCCGCGATGTATGCTCTGATGACAAACCGTTGGATAACGGAAGACACAACACACAGACCAAGTCCATCCACACATCTTGCGTAGCGCTCTGTGGGCAAGACTAATTGCCGCTGCACTGTGAAGCAGAGCGAGGGAAGCTGCAAAGATACCACATCAGTCATCTGCGCTTGCCCTCGAGATGAAAATAGTGCGTACTTACTAGATTGACTGGCCTATAAGCTTGACAAGGTGTGACAGCTAGAGTCGCGCCACATAAAGACATAGTCATACTGTTCAGTTGCCGGACATAAGTGAACCTCGAACATACCAGCACCAACGATGACGTTCTCCTCCACAGCGCCGGCGCGTCGGCTGCCGGTTACACTCAAGACCCACGGGTTCCGTTGGATTGTATTTGCATAGTTGGCTACGGGCATCCACGCCGTGACATTCCACATCCGCCTGTACGAGATCCAAACACGATGCGGGAGGGACGATCATAAGATAGAAGTAGTCATTAGGGTTCGTTAAATACCAACCGACGCAAGTAGAGGAGACATGGATGACGAGACGAAGAGATGAGAGGAGAGAGACGCCTATGTACATATGTATGCGGATGCGAGGTAGGAGGAGGAGCGCGGGACAGAGTGAGGAAGGGAGACGGAAGGAGGGTCGGTGACTGCTGCGGAATGCACACGCAGACAGGCGGTAGTGGGCACGAAAGGACAACGGCGACAGAGGGCAAGAGATCATGACAAAGGTATTAACTATCCAGGTGAGGGAGGCATGCGGAGTACAAAGGGCGGAGGCGAAGGAGACGACGAATTCCGGGATATCGAGGGGTCAGAAGATATGGTCGGGGGCGCGGGGACACGTCGGGATTGGGTGGACGAAAGATCCTTCACCTGCATGCATTTTTGCTTGCTGCTACAGATCCTATCTCTATGTCGATACTTCTGGCTTCACACGCCAAAACACTGCTGCAGCGGCTACCGCCAACACCGCGATACCAAACACCTGCGAGATATGATGATATGGCACCTAAATCGAAGACGACGCCGTCAGCACATCAATTCCACTCAAGTAACCTCTGCTACTTACGGGCGCCTTAGGTGGCTGATGTGCACGTGCATCTGTTGTTGTTGCGCCAGCACCTGCTGCCACTATTACACTTGGTTTCGTCGAGATCGGCTGGTTCACAACGGACGATTCAGGAGTGATTGGGAATGGCATCTTCTGCTCACGACCGCTAACTGCATCCGCTCGTTCACGATCGCTCGGCTGGTGACCTTCCGAATCGCTCGAGTCATCCACAGACCAGGGGGACCGACGCCGGGGACCAGAGAACGAAGCTTCGCTGCCATCCGCATCGTGGACGGCAGTCATGTCGTCCGTAATGGGAGGCGAGATAGACCGAGACCGAGTGCGCCCTCTTGACGTGCTCACGCGTTTTCGTCGCTGTCGTGGCCGTGTCGACTCAGCGGATAGGCTCCGGGGACTCGGAGGGGTGACGAGTCCTCCACTCGTGTGCGGTTTCGCACTGCCGTTAGTAAGACTGTGCTGGTGTTGGGCCTGAAAGGACGCCAGGGAGAGGAGCCCCGTATCAACTTTCTGTACCGCATTCGAGACGGTCTCCTCCGCCGAGCGCATGCGGCTCTCCCACTCCTCCTTCGCCCGCCGCAGCCGCTCACGCTCCTCCGACCAGTCCTCCTGCACGCTACTCCACCTCCCCTCCACGCCCTTCTTCCACTCAGAGAACATCGCCGTAAGCGATTCGCGCTCCTGTTTCCTCGCCTCCTCGACTGCAGCGGCGGAAACAGACGGATCCTGCGGTGCGGCGGCCCGGGCGGCCTCGGATGCCTGAAGCTGTTCTGTGACCTCTGCCTGTGACTGTACCTGTGACTGCGTCACCTGGACGAGGTTCTCAAGCGATGAAACCTTGGCCTCAAGGACGGAGATCGTTGACTGAGCACTGGCTTGCTGGGCCTCGAGGGTGCGCGAGAGCTCAAGCGCCAGTTCCAGCTGCTTAGCGAGGGTGTTGAGGCGGTCGGTAAGCTCATCAGGAACGGCGGCGGGCGCGGGGGGAGGTGGTGAAGGAGATCGAGGACGTCGGTCGGGAGTCGCCCTCTTGCGGAACCGCCTCTGCTCGTGCTCGTCGTCGTCCTCAGACATCCCCATGCTCGTCGGCTCCGGCGTGCGCGGACGGCCGAGCTCCTCTCGTCGTCTCCGGTGCTCCTCTTCTTCCTCGGCGGCGATCTGCTCCTCATCCTCCTCGTCGACCCGTTCGAGCTCGTGAGGTACGACTGTCGAGACGCTCCTCGCATCGTCATCATCAGACGTGAAATCGTTGTCATCGTCGTGTTGCTCGTGTGAGCGGCGGGCGCTGGTGACGCGGATCAGCTCCATCTCTCGCTTCCTCTCCTCCATCGCGGCCCGAAGCGAGGTAACCTCCTGCTTGATCGCCTCATGCTCAGCAAGGATGCCTTCGAGGGTGCGGACCTTATCTACATGGTCAGCAAGGGAACGCTGAGTCTCCTGGAGCTGCGCCTGGAGCTCAACCACAGCTGTAGACGACTCTGATTGCGCCCGTTGCTGCTGCTGCTGCTGTTGCTGTGCCGCCTCCTCCTGGGCACGAGCGGCCTGCGCTGGCATCACATGCGGCAACGTCGCCGGATATGGTTGGAGATTCGACGGCTGCGGAACATGATTGATGTCAGAAAGACGGAATGCGAGTATGTACAATGGACGTACGAGGTTCCCACCCAGGGTATCGTGGATCTCCACGAGTCCATTGCTCAACGAGTGTAACTCTGCACCCGTCTCTCTGCTCTTCTGCAGCTCGCCCTGCAATCGGCTCAAAATGTGGTCGAAAGTGAGCCCGCTCTTCCCGGGAACGCGGACGTTCCCACCCATACCGCCCATCCCTTGTAAGCCCTGTTGCAGCGTCGGTCGCCTCTGCGGACCCGGGGCGCCGTTCGAACTCCCTTGACCATTCCCAACAAAGTTGAACGCGCTGTTGCCCGCTCCGGGTTGATTGGGCATGGCATTGATATAGCCCTGCGCGCCCTGCTGTTGCGCCTGCGCCTCAGCGCGTTGCGCGGCCTGCGCGTCGAGCTCTGTGAAGACGCATACGACGCGTGCCGCGACCTTGTGGTGGACGATCGTTTTGTTGTCCTCGCCGACGATGTCGATACCGAATTCCTGGAGCGGGCGGCTGGTCAGACAAAGGCGAACATCGCGCTGTACCTGCGAAAAGCTGGACGTACAACAATATCGTCCGTCTTGAGCTCGTACGGCTCGGACTCAAGCCCTTCTGGGCTCAGCCGTTCGCCATTGATGAACGTGCCGTTCGAGCTTTTCACGTCCTTTATAAAGATCTTGATGACGCGGTGGTGCCGTCAGCGCGACACGGTCACCGAGCCCCCGTTCGGGGCCCAACGATACGCAAAACCGTACCTTCCCATTCTCCTCCCACACCTCTGCGTGCTGCCTGCTCAGAACCTTCGAGTCGAAGTAGCCATTGCGCTCTGCGGGGACGGTCTTGGCGTTGGTTTGGCGACCGATCTTCACGCGTTGGCTGTTGACGAGGGAGATGTGCTTCGGTACAAACGAGTCGTTCAGCGGGTAGAGATAAAGAGCGGGGAGAGGCACGGGGACGTGCGGGGCGGAGAAGGGGGCAGGCATCATGGACGCCGTCGTCAACAGCGAGCAGAACGGTTACAGGAGAGCTGTTTGTTTGGCCGTTGTTTGGCCGCCCTCTGACTCTGCCCACTCCCACCGCCACGTGGCTCGCATCCTTTAGCGGGCCTCACACCCCACCTCCGTTCGAATCATGTGTGCTCGCTCCTCGAAGCCATACAGGCCTGGAATCCCACTAGCTCGCTGCATTACGACATGGGACTCCTCTCTCTCAAAGGAACGGCCGGGAAGGCGTACAGCGGCGCACTGATGAGGCACGGATGCGCCCGCAAAAGTGCAGCTCAGGATCTTCCCCTTTAGGCGCCAGTGCTGCGTAACGCCCGCTCAACCACCTTGATTCTTCCCTCCAATCGACACAGCCTGAAACTCGAACGACCAAGGCGAAGTGTCGACGCAAGGTCGCGGGAGGCGTCGAAGCCCTTACGTTTACGAGCTTCCGATAGTAAGCGGTGAAAAGGCCATGCAGCATTACCCGATGCCTCATTGCCTACCCGCGAGGCGAACCCCGTCCTATTGCGTACACGAAGCTGTCTGATCTCCTATCACCGCGTTCAAGTACGTATACCTTCACGTTCACTGCTCGTGTCCGAGATCAGTGGACGACCATCCGCACCTGATCCGCCCCCAACTGTATGACGTGCGCATACAGCCTGAGAATCGAAGTGAAGCTCAGGTGAGCGGTGTCCAGCAGATGTGCAAATGCCGTCATGTTCACACACTGAAATGTACCAGTGGATCTAGGTGAACATCGCTGTACGCCCTCGCGCACTCACCTGCCAGTATCTTTCTTGGGAATACATCGGCGAGTGCATCCGAGTCAGAGCGCTTCCCAGGTCGTCACAGGCACGTCCAGGCACCTCACGAGACATGGAAGACAGATGGCTGAGCTCGTGCAACAATAGGAAGCTGGCCGTCTATGATGGTCGTAGGAAGACCCGCACTGCGGATAGCATCGCACCCTAGTGGGGGAGCTCGCTGAATAAGTGAGTTTCGAGATCGCGTCCTCGGATCGTCCGCAGTCGAGTATTCCTGACGTCACGTAAGTGGTTTTGATCAGTGCATAGATGGACCGGTGTTGTCCATCTTGGTACCCAACGAGGGGATCGGACTCTTGGGACGAGGACGGGGCCCAATTTTGTCGAAGTAGTAACGATCTGCCCAGAAAGGTCATCCGGTGGTCCAGAATGGCACATGTTAACGTCATTGTGAGAACCAGTTCCTATGCGCACCCCAGCGCGAGTCGGCGCGTCGCAACGGGAGCCCGTCAAAACTGGCGATCCAGGCCCAACCCCCCACTCAGTAATAAGCCCCAGTGAGAACGTGCCCGATTCGGGTCGAATTCGGTCGAATTCGATCGTATGTAGTCGTGCAACCCGAAGTTTTACGACCATCCGGACTATATACGACGGCTGTCGTATTCGGCGGTATAAGGTAGTCTGAAGGACCCAGTAGAATACGACTGCTGTCGATTAGAGTCGTCGGCGGCTGTCAGCAATTGGTTGCAGTAGAGCGATATCGGGTCTATTCGTTTACTAGATTCGAGCACGCTATTGGATGATATGGGTGGAAAAAACGGTATTCCATCGTATAGGATTGTATTACTACATGGTATGATACAGCTACTGTTGGGCGCATTTGAAATCTGTGAACGCTACTTCGCTGGGACACATGCTAAGGAGAGTCGAGAGTGAGAAGAGGATGCTTCAGCGCGCAGATATGTAGTCATGAGGCACAGAACCAAACATCACCTCAAGCAGCTGCATGCGCCAGGCAGAACCTGGATGGATGAGCTGGGAAGGGAGTTGAAACGACGTAACATAGTGTATCGTCCAGGATTGCAGGCGGCCTTCTGTCCAGCAGGTTGTGTATACCGTCTCTGTGCTGTAGTCTTCACATACAAGAAGGGCAGGCGCATACAATGGGGAAGTGGAGGGGAACACATACCACCAAGATACATTGGTGATGAGGCTCACCTGGAATGATGTTGCAACAGCGATGGTACCATATACGAAACTCACCTTGTACTTATCCTCTCAACCACCACGCACCTTCATAGCTTTCCCAAACTCCAACATACCTTTATGACGTATAGAACGGCGTGTGCACTGTGTTCTGACCAAGGGAGGGGTGTGTGCCATACTGGCCGTTAGGCAAGCAGGAGGAGAAGAGAGTTGGGGAACATGGGGGATGGCGGTGGTCTGCGCAAGCAGCGACTCCACCCCAATGACGTCACCATGTTTAGGGCAGGTTTTCGCCGCCGGAGAACAGAGACTTCGCGTCTCTGGACCTTGCCGTATTGTAGACAATCACAATAGAGTTGTTTTGAAGAGGGCATTATGACATGGTCCCTTAGTGAGAAAAATGGGAGATGGATTGTAGATCACTGGCTCAGTTGGGTGATGGGAGAAAGCACCAAGAGGAAGCAGAAATCTTACATGGCGGAGCGAGATTGGAGCATGCAACGCTAGAGACAAGCACAAGCTAAGCTAAGACAAGTACTACGGAGCGGCAAGCTAAGGCAATACGGAGTGACAAGCTAAGGGGTTGCAAAGCGACAGCTACAGAGGTACCGGTACGGCAGACATGATGCCCTTAGAGACATGCGTGTCCGATCTCGCCAACATGGTGGATTCACGGACGTCAGATGGGCGCTAAACACTGCCGTCCGACCTATATCGACACAACGCCAGTATTTACAGCCGGGCACGACCTCACACAACCCTAATCAATTTTAATCAAGCACGTTTTCACTGGGAATAAGCTACGACCCATGGTGTGGCTAACATACTCTTCAGGGAATAATGCCTCAGGCCACTGATAATTCGGCTTTGCCCAGAATAGGACTCCCCTTCGTTATGGTACGCTGGCCCAATTTTTCACGGCAGTAGTACATACGTCGATTTTATCTCTGCCTATCGTCTGACCCATCTTAAACATACTGTTTTCCTTTGCCCAACGTGTCGCTCCTACAGGAGAGGCTGTGCCTAGCTATCGTGCGCTACCTATCCAATTCAGCATCAATGACATACCAGGTTCCCTATTCGCCCGTGAAGTGACTTCCTAGCTCCAGACGTCACTCCCCTTGCAAGCTGCCGCCATGTCAGCCCAATGCACTTCGCATACTGGCCTCTTGTACATCGTGCTGTATGATTGGCGTATTCTCCGGGATAATTATAGCATGATCGAGCTTCTCAAATCATAACAGCGCCATGCCCCACTCATACAGTTCGCGGTTAGACACACCCTGGCTAGAGGCAGTTTGACAGTGGCCCCGCCTGCAGTTCTCGTCGATCGCTTTCGACTGCCCCTGATCAGTCGCCAGAAGACGTACGTACCGAGGTCCTCTCCCGCTTTTGCTTACAATGTGCTGTTTGGCCATTAAGCGATTGATGTGGAGACATGGCGGTAAAAGCAAACGCAAAGTCGATCGTGATACCTTTATCAATGCTGGATATCAGGCCGCGGTGCGGGGTATCGTGCCCATGAACGACATCTCCCGGACTCGTCCCCGCCCCAGATGCGAAGACCAAGGACTGCTCCGGTCCCCGGAGTCCGAGTTGTGGGGAAGACTACCATACTTGTAGCCCCACTCTCAATATGAACAGAAGCCTTTCTACCCGTTCGAAGCGTGTCGTATATTCACCACCGCAGAGGACGGCGTCCTCCTCACTACTAGTAGTTGAGCCCGCGCGCCGAACACCCCACCTGAGCTGAACGGTAACTTTCACGCCAGCCACCGGGCGTGCGCGGACCGCCCCCCGTCCTCCCAAAGGCAATCCGCCTCCCCCATCAAGCACCACACCTTCTCCCTTCCCCACGTCCTCCCACGGACTCGGCGGGACCGGCGGCTCGCCAACGGCGCTACACATAAACATACGAAAGAGAGAGTTCAGAAGACACAGCACCGATGCGACGGCGATCCCCAGTATGGTTAACGCGGCCTTCCAGCCGCGCTCACCGCGTCACGCGCGCGGTCCAGGTGCCCTTACACGTACCCCCGTCAATAGTCCTTATTCCTCAAATTAATCCCCGCAGCGACACATGCGCACGGGCCGAAGAGTGTGTTGCTAGTGCGTCGGAGCGAGCGGGCGGTTCGCGTATGCACGGGGACGTTTATTCGTGAGCATAGCGAACACCATCTGCACGAGGGCTGCAGGCACAATGTAGGGCACGGCAGCAGAGCGGTGGAACCAGGGCAGGAGATCTATGGCAGAACCGTGCGGGACCGTCCGGAGCGGAGCGAGCGAGGCACCTGGAAGAAGGGAGCGGGGACGTCGAAGAAAAGGGCAGCGGGGCGGTAGGGGGGCGAAGAGATAAGAGCCAGAGCCAGAAGGCGCGCGGGGGGAGGGAGAGAGACCCTGAGAGAACCAAACCGACGATATGGTACATACTACGCATGGCAAAATCAGCGGGTTCACATCCTGGGCGTTACTGAGGGGGTGACGGTAGGCTTCCAATAAGTAGGCGGCGAAGTGGGGATTCGAGGCTAAGGGAGTATGTTACAGGTACAGTAAGCGGGTCGTGGCAAGACGTATACACAGGGAAAGCACAAATGACACACAGTGGTGGTATCCGGTGGGGCTGGGCAGACGAGCACGACGGGAGGCAGCAGATGACACATAGCTACAATTTCACGACTGACGCGAAACGGAACAACAGGACGTTCTGTCATGACCGAACACGACACGCCAGGGCAAGGGCGGCAAGAGACAACTTGGCAGCGGACGAGAAGGCCAGCGGGAGATCCGAGGGCAAAACAATCATACGAGCATTCAGATACAAGAAGACCTTTGTGGAGCAGCGTCAAACCAGCGCCCATACACAGCACGGGACTGGGCGAACGGCTTACCATCGATGATCCTCGTCCCTCTGGGTGCTCAGAAGGATCTCCCTGCGCCGCTCTCCGTCCGCGCTCGACAGCTGCTGCAGCGTAGCGGGCGTCGACGCCTCCGCGTCTCGCCCGGTAGCCCTGAACCAAAGGCAATCGGACGCGTACATTCCCAAATTCCCATCGTGGTACCCCACGCCGATATATTGCAAGGTGCTGATGGTCCGTGTGAGCAGGCGCGCTATATGAATAATGCGATTTCGGTGCTGGACCGAAATCGTGGACGTGGACCCTGCGCCCGTGTACGAGATGCAGAGGCCCACCAGCGAGGTTTGCCGCATGATTTCAAGGTTTCGCACCTTTACGGAACGTGAGGTGAGCTCTCCGCAAGCGAGGGGGTCAGAACGAGCTAGAACACGCACGACCCAGTCTTCGAACGTCTGCCATTGCATGCTGGCGCGGCCGCACGCCCCGTCGTTGACGACCATCTCCATATACCGCAGCGACGGCATGGAGCTCTTCATCCGCCCCAGGAAGACCTCCGAGACCGTGTGCGAGAGCGTGACGGAGAGCACGACCGGGTTCGCCTTCTCCATGAGCGGGAGCGTCTTCAGGTCGTTCTGGGACCCTGACCTCGCGCCAATCGGGTACTGTAGCTGCAGCCGCCGCACGCGCGAGGGGAACAGCGGGATAGGGGCGCTCGTCTCGAGATAGTCTAGCTCCGGCCAGCAGACCACCGGGTCTCCTGCTTGACGGAGAACTCCATGTGGAACGTGAGGCGGCGGAGGTTGGGGAACGCGCGGGCGAGCTCGGATATCTTCGCGATGCGGCCGCCGATGTCGAGCGTGTGCACGTCCGGCCAGACGTGTCGGTCGATGACGCTCTCGAGCATGCAGCCGCACTCCCAGAGCCGGATGTGCCGCAGCGAGTCGACGTACCGTCCGAACGGCGTCACGTCGCCCTGTGGCCGCGGCCCGTCCTTCCACAAACCGTTTTCGATGACCTGCAGCTTGCCCTGGAGCTGCGAGATGGCCTTGAGGCAGGTGTTGCCGATGTAGTACAGCGAGAGCACCTTCAGTCTGTCGAGCTTCGTGACGGCCTCGTAGACGGCCGGATGCGACTGGAAGAGGGGCTCCGCGTCGCGTATGTGGAGGACACGGAGGTTCACCGCGGTGGACAGGACTTTGGTGAGAAGGCCAGCGGGAGAGAAGTCTGCGCCCCACCCAGACCGTCCCCCAGAACTAGCCGGGCGGGCGAACGCGCCGTCGAGGAGACGCAGTGCGCGAAGGGCCTTGGCGAACTCTGGCTTGTTGAGCATGAACTGGCAGAATTTCGTCAGACGGTCGGGGCCGTCGTCGACACCGGGGTCACCGATGGAAACGTCTGAGACGATGTGGGGCATAGCAAAGCCATAGGCAGCCTTGCATGTCAGGGCGAGCTGGAGGGCATCGTCGACAGGGCAGGAGTCGATGATTGCACGGAGGACGTCGTGATTGAGAGCGAGGAGGTGCAGATTGGAGGGGAACGGAGCGGGCTCGGGGGCGGGGGCGGGGCGAGGATGGTGTACGCGGGATATTGGGGCGGGGGCGCGGGGAAGGGGGTCGACTAGTAACTCACCGGCAGGCATGCTGGGTGCGAGAGAGTAGGCATGAAGGAGGTAGATGAACTTTATGGGCCGCAGAGGGGCGTTTGGGGGCTCGAGGGGACGAGGGGGGAGAGATAGGTGGAAGGGAGGGTCGTGCATGAATATAGCATCTGGATCCGGTTGACGTTGGCAGGAGTGATCGGGCGCGGATTCGTCGTAAAAATGGTCGACGGTGAGCATCTTTCGGGACGACGTGGACAAGACTCGGATCGGCTGCGCGGGGGCGTGCGCGGGGGCGTGCGCTGAGAGGGAGGCCGTCGGGAGCAGGAGCACGCAGCCTGCGTCCTCTGTCGCGAGCCTCGTTTTCTCCCGCTGGGCCCGCTCTTCCCCACGCCTCGCTTCGCCCCCTGCTTCGATCCTGCCGGCACACCCTATGCGAGAGTTCTCAGCACGCCCGCTTGCCCCTCCTCATACTCAACGCCCACCACGACGGCTTCATTCCGGTCTTTTTGTACTCCATCCCTCCTAGCGCCATCCCAATCTCCCGCAGCGGTCCCGGCCTCCAGGGCCCCAATCCAGCAGTTTGGTACGATCCGTGCGGCCCAGGCGCCTCCCTTCTGATTGCGTTTGCGCGCCTCCCGCTCGTATTCAATTTAGCCCCCGCCGCTGCTCTCCCCCAGGATCTCTTCTAGCCTCCCAAGGCCTGTGTCCGCTGCCATCGTCCGCGCACGCACGCCCAGAGGCACACCGCGCGACGGCCAACGCACACTGCTGAGCCGTGCGCACGCAAGGGAGCGGACGCCCTCCTGGGCAGATCGTCAGGGGGGGACGGGCAGCACATCGATCACACGAGATCAGAAACTTTCACACCCAAACCCGTTTCGACAGCCAGATTGACAACCACACCGTCCCCAATATTACAACACCTCGCCCAGCGCTAACCCTGCTCACCCGGCCTTCAAGACAGCAATACATACAGCAAGGCACTTGCAGCTTGCATCCACCCAGCCCTCGCCTTTCATTTCTCCCAGTCTGGCGCTCCGTCTCTCAGGTTGCCCAGGAACTATGCCCGCTGCTCGTCCTCCTCCTTCTCTGTCGCCTCCGTCCCTGGTCCCTCAGTGCCCGCAGACACACAGTGGCCCGAGCACAGCACGCCGTACGCCCGAGCACCCCGCCTGGCCATCAGAGCTAGCGCGAGGTACGTCACCGCGCGCCGAACAAACTCAACCGCACGCCTCATGCCGTTCCCCCAAGGCTGCTCCCTCGCCCACTCGGGTCCAGCGCAAGGTTCCGTCGCGCGCAGAACCCGGATCCTCCTTTGCCCTATCTTGCGCCTGCATGACAGCCTTCGGTATCAGGCAGCCGCGCGCAGGGAACCTCGCCCGGAGAGGCAGCGTGCATGTCTACGGGTGACCGCCCCCACCCCCTTCACCCTGCCAAGTATGCCATGAATGTCGGACGTTCCGGCGACCGACCGCCACGCATCGCCCGCTTGCAGCGTTCGAGAGTGCAAGGGGCGGCGCGCTCCCCCCGCACTGTGGCCGGCTGCAGTATGACACCCATTTGTTCCCGCAGCAGTATCATGGCGCTGGCCTGCATGATCGCGATGCTACTCTCTGCAGTAAGTATGACGACAGATTAAAAAACAAGGGTCTTGCCCGTAGGCTTCACGGAGCCGAATCTCTTAGCTCGACGCTCCCGCCTAGCTCTCCGACCCGCAGCGCCGAGATCTGGAGTCAGCCGGTGCCCTGAGTAAGTACTGGCCCGACCTCCGCCGCCTTTTCCATGGTTTTCTCTTCTCCATCTCGACATATCTCCTGTCTCCGCCGACGGTCGTGTGTGCCTAGCATCAGTAGGTGGGCCACCCGCCGCTCACTTTGATCTCGAGCCGCCGCTCTAACTGTTGTGCCTCTCGCCGCAGAAGCGAGCCTCGATCTCCGTCGCCCTGTCCTTCCTCCCTTCGCGACGCTGCCGCGTAGTCAGTCGGGCACCGGCTACCGTCGTCCGGGCAGCGCACGTCCTCCTTCGCTCCCGAAGACAGACAGAAAGCCACCCTCGACTGAGCAAATGCAGGGTCGTTCGCCTTTGACAGGTTCCATCGCGCACACGCTGTCGTCATATCGGCCTCCTCGGACGGATTGCCTATGCGTAAAGTGTACTAGTGCGCCCTGCCATACTTTTCCCCTCCCCAGGTCCACACGCACAGCATGCGTCCCTGTCGTCCGGGATTAAGCCATTGCACCATCTGGTCTTATGCAAGACGTCACATAGGAAGGAGGCAAACCCAAGCGGTTAGGCCTCAGTCTGTACAGAACCCGGAGAGATAGAGATGGGTTGATGAGCCGAGCAGTGTCGAGGGCCAAGCCGGTTTGACTAGTTTGTGGAGGTGTATGTGCATGCGTGCGTACGTTCGGCGTTTGGCTACTGTCCTGTGTGCTGTGGCCTATAGTGCGCGCGGTGTCAGGTATATATATTGCAAGTATTGACTACAGAGTGTCCGGCGATCGGCCTTGTTGGATTCCTAAAACCCTCCCGGGCCCTCTTTCGTGTATCATATGCAATCAGAGCCATACCGCCGGCACCTGCAAGAGCACTTGGCAGGCGAACAAGCGGCTAGCGAGCTTTGGGTAAAAGTTCAGCATGCCAAACCCGAGCCCAGAGCAGAACCTCACCCCGAAAACATCGGATGGGGGGAGGAGCGCTCATGAAGGTCAAGCGGTCTGCGCCCGATAAGATCACGCTTAGCTTGCACACTTCCTCCTCGTCTCGGTCGTGAAGACATCGAGATCGGGCAGTCGTCTCTTGTGCACTTACCCAGTAACACATTCCTAGAGCCATAAAACCCACTAGGATACTCACTGCTTGCGATCGGTTGAAGAGGTAGGACCTCAAGTACTTCACAACGCAGGTTGTACATACGCTCGCGGTGAGCGCGAACCACTCACCAATCTCGTAGAGCATGAGGCTGATAACCTGAGACTACTAGACTTATACATCCCTCGTATCCCCAGGTACTGCAGGTTTCTCATAGACACAGAAAACAGCGGGTGGTTGCAGCAAGCTACATAACCTCCAAATCTTACTAGGACGACACCCCCCCCCATGCCAACCGAGCCCAGCCCGTACGGAGTGCTCTACACCCCCGACCCGACCGCCTCGTCTATCCCCGCGAAGAGCGTCGACGAGCTCCTCACCCCCGCCATCAAGTTCGTCCGCATCCAGTGGATCGACTTCATCAACACCGTCCGCTTCCGCGTCGTCCCCGCCAGCTACTTCCGCGCGCTCTACGCCAACCCCGCGTCCCGCCCTGGCGTCGGCCTCGGCACGGTCGCCCTGGGCCTCGTCGGGCTCGCCACCGCCCCGGGCTTCTCGCCCGTCGGCGGGTACATATACGTGCCCGACCTCGCGAGCTGGCGCGTCTGCCCGTACGCCCCGGGCCACGCGTCCGTCATGGGCTGGTTCGAGGAGAGGACCCCGAGCCCGGAGACGGGCCTGTCCGTCGCGATCTGCCCGCGGACGATCCTCGACAGATTGGTGAAGTGCGTGCTTTCACCGCTGGGCTCGATGGGCTCGTGCTGTTGGGATATCGATTCGCGGCGCCGTCGTGTGGCGCACGCATTCGTGACCGCCGTTGGCGTGGCGCTCGTACTTGACTCAGAGGCAGCGCTCAGCGGTCCGCTGGTCGCCTGGATCGCTCAGCAGCCACTTAGTGGCCGGTGCGCTCTTTCAACAGCGTATATCTGGGCTCGCATTGGATCTGTTGTAGGTGGACGAGTGCGCTGCGTTACGTAACCTCATATGAACCGCCTCGAGAAGCGCATCGGACTACGTCGGACTGGCGGGGCACCTGCTTCTTCTTCTCGCATACTTCCGAATGGGAGCACGGCATGTTTACGTTGCCAAGAAGGCTCACCCGGCCTCGTGCTGCCCGATCGTCCCAGCCCCCACCCCGAGAAGCTGCAATCTGCAGCTCGCAGCCTGTAGTGGCGGCCCAGACAGTGTCTCGTCCGAGCCCAAGTCTTATGTTGGAACGGAAATCCGGATACTGACTCCGTGCATCCAGGGAAGCGCAGGACAAAGCGGGAGTGTCGTTCCTCATAGGTATGGAGTTCGAGTTCATACTGGTGACGCAGATAAGGCCGGAGGTCGCGTATGCGTCCAACGCCGACTGGTCCACGTCCGCGAAGTTGCGCACGGGGAGTGCCGAGACGCAGGCGCTCGAGGAGATCGCGCAATGCCTCCTCGTCGCCGGCATCGAACTTCAGATGTACCATGCGGAAGCAGCCCCGGGACAGGTGAGCGACGAGCCTACTTGACGTCTTCATTCTTTGTTACGCCTTCGTGCGGCTCTGGCTTCTTCTCCGGCGATCAAAGTGGTGAAGCTACCATTAAGCCGCTATCGGCTACATGGCTTCCACGGCTTGTCGCCTCGTGCTCTTGCGTGCACCTCTATGTTGCTGCGCTCTCATGCGATTAGCCCTGGTCGGATGCTTGGATGCTGAATCCTGTTGTGCGGCAGTATGAGATAGTCACCGGCCCTCTCGCGCCTCTGGAGGCTGCCGACGCAGTCGTGTTCACAAGAGAGGCCATCTACAACATTGCCCACAAGCACGGCTTCAAGGCCACGTTCGCACCGAGGGTTCACAACAACTCCGGTGCGCGCCCCTCCTCTCTACTGTACGGATAACCTCGTGGCTCACTGATCCATGGCTTTCATGATCTTCACGGCCTGCACAGCCGGCAGCGGCGCGCACACCAACATCTCGGTGCACGGCGGCAATAACGCGCCTCGCGCCGCAGACGCTGCGAGCGCGCCCAATCTCACACCCGCCGAGCGGTCTTTCCTCCAAGGTGTCCTCGCGCACCTCCCGGCGATCTGCGCCCTGACGCTTCCCACTGCAGCGTCGTATGCGCGCATGCAAGACGGCATCTGGTCCGGGGGCACGCTCGCCTGCTGGGGCACGGAGAACCGCGAGTCTCCAGTCCGGCTCTGCGGCCCGCAGGGCCACTATCGCTTCGAGGTCAGGCCCGTGGACGGGACTGCCACGCCGCATCTTGCGTTCGCAGCGTTGCTTGGGGCGGGCTTGAGGGGTATCTTGGATGGCGCGGTACTGACGACGGGCGACTGTCCGACGCCGGCGTTCCAGATGAGCGATGCAGAGAAGCGGGCAGTGGGCCTGGCGAATGCGCTTCGATTACCCCAGACGATTGAAGATGCGCGTAAGTCGCTTGGCTTGGACGCCGTTCTGAAGACCGCGCTTGGCGAGGAGTTCATCGAGAAGTACTTGGGCGTCAACGAGGTGAGTGCCTGTGTGGCGGTATGTGTGCAGGCGAAGATCGCTGATTCCAACGTCGCACGCAGCTCCTGCAGACATTTATGACTGGAAATAACGACAAGGAGACGATCGAGAAACTCATCGAATACTTCTGAACGAATTGGGTTGCCCTTGTATACTAGAGATGTTCTTCACCGTCTCACCTGGCGTCTACCTAGGACGCCGCACGTACTGTACTCCGACTCCCCGCACCTCCGACTCCGCCTCCCGACGTTTCTAGACAATCGTCACGAATAGTCTTGGACCGCCACTGATCCTCAACAATGCGAGGGTCCCGCCTACTGTGGTGGACACACGGGCCAACAAATCCGAACACGGCAATTCCATCAGTTTGTATAGCCGCGTACATAGGCTACCACAAATGCACGCGCCTCATGTCTGGGTCTATATCCAGATTTAGGTATGCGCTTGTGATAGCGCAGATGCGGCGGATCCTTTCTCGCTCGGGCGATCGACGCTGTTCGAAGTATCGGGGATCGCGTCCTCATCCGAGCGCGAAGTGTACGTGTGCGCGGTTCGATTGGCGTGAATGGTGGTTCGGGGCCCATTGAACCAATACACACCACCGTATACGGGCATATAGTAGTACAACAGGCAGAAGCCTATCCAAGCCCCATAGACGACCGGCATGTAGTTCATCCCTTCAGCGTCCGGGCCGGGTGCAGAGGGGAAGGCAAAGATAACAATTGCGAAGATCATCCACGCCACTGCGACGATCCCGACAGGCACTCCCTATTTGGGATCAATGAATTCCGCAAGGCGCGAATTCTGTCGTAAGTGACAATGTCGTAAGGAAGCAGATGTAAAGCATACGTACGGCGCGGCCGAGCGTAAATGGTCCAGGCTTCCATTCCCTGCCTCCCAGGAAGCGGCACATGACGGGGATGCTGAATGCCGTATACTGGCCTGCGATTGAGAGGCCGAAGATAGCAGAGCTTCCGATGGGTCCTGCGAACCCAATGAGACCGATGACAAGCGCTACGAAGGCGGATGCCCAAACGGCTGTCACAGGAGTTCGGGTGCGGTCGTTGACGTGAGAGATGCGTCCGGAGAAAGGAATGGCCTTGTCACGAGCGAAGGCGAACATCTGCCTCGAGGCAGCGACGAGCTGGAGAGTTTGAGCACCGTGAATGACGGGCCTCAAGCAGGTTTAGATAGTAGACTTACGCTGCTGGACCCCATGAGGAATCTGTGCATATGTTAGATCGTCCCATCTAATTCACATGAAGCACTCACTGTACAATCACAACAATTGACCAAACAGCTAGAGTACCGTTCCGTCCTAGGCTATTGAAGATGATCTACGATGAAGATAAATCAATATGGCAAGAGGGCTGTAGAGGTTCCAGGTGCGGGAAAGTCACAAGAGGACACATACCGTCGCCATGGGCTGACCTATAGGGTTCGTCATGATGGCCTCCATGTCCGTACCCATGCATAGAGAGAGTACGATGTTGATGACTACGCAAAGTTAGTGCTCAGTAGTTAGCGCTTGGTCTCTGAAGGTGAGCAGACCATTCGCAGTAGGTCAACGTACTCCATCCTAGAACGCTTGAAACGACAACTGCACTGATGATTGCCCATGGTACGGCCGTTCGGGCGTTGGATGCTTCCTCGCTGACGTGCACAGGACCGTCGAAACCACCTGCTTCATGTTAGATGGAGGCTGAACAAAACCCCGTACATCGCTGCTAACCGATTGTCCACAGCGGGGCGAGGAAGCTCAGTACGAAAGCGAAGCCATTCGGCCACCCGTATACTGCATACACATTAGCCACCATCAAGAACGGTGCAGAGCGACGCAAGCAGATACACACAGTTTATGAATCCGCTGAATGCGAAGGAGGGCGGATTCCTGAATTCCTTTGGGGTCGCCGCAGGCAACGCGATGATTATGGCGAGGCAGAGGCTGGTATTCAAGGCCATAAATCACCGTCCACATCAAAAAATGGAACGAATACACACAGGATGTTCACCGCCGTATAGAGGTTTTGTAAACGTGCAATCACATGTGTGGCAAGCGACCCCACTACAGCATGACATAGGAGAACTGCGACAAATACTCCACTTGATGATAGCATGCCAATTGAATACCGGATATCCTGGATCAAAGCGACGACATACTATGTTTGCGCTGTCGTTGGCACGAAGGTTTCGTTGCTGCCAATAGAGACGGCTGCCATCAGTTGCACCGCGCACCCCCAGTCAATGGATGCCACTCCAGCGATTAAGCCCATCGAGTTGGAGTCTGCATCGACAAACAAATCAATGTCAAGCGGAGGCTGCTCGTGTCAGCATACTCGCATCCCACTATCCATGCTAGAATGTTCCTCCACCGCGGGCTTGCGAACGCCCACGTCCAGTAGTATAACCCTCCGGAGGTTGGTGCTGCTGAAGCCAGCTCCGCAAGGGCCAAGGCGATGAGGACAAGGAAAAAGGAACAGGTCGCCCACTGAAAGAATTAAAGGTGAGAGACTGTACCGCTTGAAGACTACATGCACTTACTCCCCAAACCAGGGCGACGGGCCCGCCGTACGGTATTGCGAATACTAAGACAGAGCTGGTTCGCTTCATTAGCAGCAGCTTCATTTGAATCGGCACAACAACGTACGCGATAGATGGAAATAGGCCGATAATGCTGAAACTCAGACCAAAAATCTCCATAGGACTGAATCCTCGTTTGAACTCCTGCCGATACCCCAATACGGCCAAAGCCGCATCATCGTTGAGCGCCGCTTCGTCCAAGTCTTCACCCTTGTAGGGTACCTCGCGTTCGAGGACATTGGCCGCGTTCTTCTCTTTAGGAGGTGAGGCATTCATCTTGACGACGAAGAGATAACGAAACTGTCCGTGGTCATTCTGAGAAAGAAGTATATATCGCCCTTCTTATCGTCATGTCTCGTGACAAGATGGTGTCGTGAGAGAGACGACGTGGCCATCTCCCACGAGGACCTCTGCACATTTTGACTCGCTGCGGTTGATATCCGCCATTAGGTCGGCGCAAACGTATGCGGGTTGGTCTGCATGAGGGAGTAGTCGACAGTGTAGATCACGCGCGCGCATCGAGGTAAACTCCAAACCTTGTGTTCTCGGCGGATATTGTTCGCAGTACGTGGACGCTACAGTGTTGCCGCTGACTTTTACTGATGAATGTCATGCCCATACTGGTTCTTGAGCTGGGCGTGGACAGATAGTCGTAGGAGCTAGCTAGGCCTGCTAGCGGGGTTTACACTTTATCCTGATAGTCACTCTCGTGCGGACGATTGCTGCATAGGAGAAAACAGTCTGCGAGATCATCTGCAAAGAAGGTTGCGATGAGAGCGATCACCACTAGGAAGGTGGCATGGGACAGTGGAAGTTGATATGGTGTAGACGCGCGTACACTCGCTACATAGCGACTGTCTGGGGTCCCTTACAATTTGCGTGGTTTCCCGTGAATCCCTCCCTCGGAGCTGTCTTGGTTGTGTCGTCCGACATTGTTTGTTCAGTCCTACTGAGCCCGCCAAAGGGTGACTGGGATGTCCCTTCTTCTAGTGCAGCAGCATCAGTTCTGTGCTACTATACATAGAAATCTCACGGGACTGGTGATCACTCACAGTTGCACAATCAGAACAAGCACTTCGGTTCGTTCCTGGTTCTCCTCCTTCTCGTAATACACTTCGGGTGTCTATACCGAACGCGATCCTTTGATGTCCAGCACAGTCTGACGTTCAGACCATCTGACGGGGTAGAGAGACAATCGCTGACACCTGCTGGACAATCGAAGCCAGGGAAGGTTTCATTAGCGGCTGTGCTACGATGCCGGTCTCCTCCGCTATTCTCCTTCTCGACGTCTTTCGTATCAATGCTCATCGATATACAATCCTCTCCCATTCGTCTTCGCTCCTATAGCCCTACATACGTGACTCACGTTGTCTCTGCTCTCTACATGGTACGTCTCTCACTAGTACTTGTCATGCTTGCCTAACGTTCGCTAATTGCCTGCACAAGACATCTTCCCTTCCGCTATGCGATTGCTGAGTACCGATCGCGCTGAGCTGCACTACTTCGCGTCGCCTGAAGCCGTACCGGGAGGATACGCGATCCTCTCTCATGTTTGGGACCCCTACGAACAGACCTACCAGGATCTTTGCTCGCTACGTGCGCAGTGTGCTCTCACCGGAGAGAACCCTCGCGATCGCGTATGTTCGAAGCTCAGAGAGAGTTGTTTCCTGGCAGAGCGCCATGGCTACAAGTGGCTGTGGGCTGACACATGTTGCATCGACAAAACAAGCAGCTCTGAGCTGTCCGAGTCAATCAACTCAATGTACCGCTTCTACGGCCTCGCTGAGGTGTGCTATGCATACCTCAAGGACGTACCAAAGGGTGGGATTCTTTCGAGCAGAGATTCCGCATTCCGTAGAAGCAGGTGGCATACTCGCGGTTGGACCTTACAAGAGCTGATCGCGCCGGATATCGTCATCTTCCTTTCGAGCGACTGGCATGTTTTGGGGACGAAGGGCGAACTGGCTAGGCTGCTAGAGGAGATTACCCTGGTCCCCGTAGAAGTCCTTCGACTAGAAGAGGAGCTTTCCAACGTATCCGCAGCCCGAAGGATGTCCTGGGCAGCGACTCGCCAAACGACCAAGGAGGAGGACGAGGCGTACTGCTTGATGGGCATCTTCGGCATCAACATGCCCACGTTGTACGGCGAAGGCCGCGAGGCGTTCACGCGGCTTCAGGAGGAAATCTTGAAGCGATCAATTGATACTTCCCTGTTCGCCTGGGGCCAGTGCTGGCCAGTGCCGTCTATGCCGCCACCGTCTCCCCAGTCCTCCCGTCACTCCCACATCCACGATGACAAGTCATGTCTACTTGCCATGTCTCCCTCAGCCTTCGCTTCCTGTAACCAAATCTCCTTCAACCCACCCCGTAGCCCACCTCTACCTCAGGGAGAGCCAATCTCGGTAGGTTACTTGTACATTTCCGGTCATGCTGTGTATGCTTACAATAATGGCATAGTCTGGTGTATACAGCGACTCCACCGGGGAAACCGAAGTGTTCTTAGACGCACTTGACTTTGTCCAACCGGGGCTTCCCACTTTCTCCGTCACTCCTTATGGCCTTCGTGCCCATGTCATGCTATTCGAGTATCCATCTTACTCGGTCGCCGTTCTGTGTTGCGCTAACAAGGACGGAAAGCCTCTTGGCCTGTTGCTTCAGTCATGTCCCGTCGCCCCAGACCCCCATCGCCCCCTCTACCATCCAGGCGTGGATCGATTTCGCACTGTGGCGCTCAGCGATGACTTCATCGAAAGGGGCGTCAATGGCGTCTTCGCAGAGTGGAAGGTTGTCTATATAATCCAGCAGGCTCGGCAAGACGCGGGCGCCGGTCCGCGGCTTCTCCTCAACCGAAACCTGTCCACGCCGTTCCGCTTCTGCAAAGAAGAACTGGAGCGTCTCCTACGACAACATCTATGGTCGCTCGAAACACTCACAAGAGTAGATTTTGATTGGAACGGCTCGCCACCGGTGAGCCTTGCGTTCAAGCATAAGATCAACGACAAGGCAGTCATAATCCTATCCCTTGGCCGATGCCAGTCCACATCTCGGATGGACTATCCGCACTGGGCTACGCTGAGATTCTACCAAGGACAATCACCCCCGAACGTCCCCGAACACACTTGCTCTGAGGACCACATTTGCCAGTGGCCGGACCGCAAGAAGGTCTTCAAGCTGTCGGTGGAATTCTACGGCATTATGAACTTCTTCCACGACATCACGTTATCTTTCGCCACTTGTCCCATGAATCCGTCTACCACCCTCGTCGTGACCATAGCCTAGCTAACACCGTACATGAACGGGATTATATCAGGCATCACTAGGTGCGCACTGATTGACGGCCGATCTGACGGATACTGACCTGTTCAGACGCTAGCAGGGATTGCGACGCATCTTGGCGACGTCCGCTGTTTGTATGCCATGCCATCAAACGAAGTGGGAGTGGTACCTAAAATCCTAATAATCCTCTGTATGCATAACACAATCCGAGCAGACAGCGGGAAGCTGACACTGCCTCGTGCTCCTGCTTCGGGTTTATATGGAAGCTGTCTAACCGAGCGATGCCCTGCCGCAACTCTGCATGGAAACCTGACACTGTGCCCCAAATACGTGCACCACGTTTGGGCATATACACTCGACCGCTCATCGACGACCATCGAGCTTCGTCCCACCTTCCTCTGACGTTTGACTAGTTGTGACGTGCACTAGACCGAGATACGGTCAAATGAGTAAAGCCTTCACCAATCAATCATAGCCACCTGTGCAGGTCAGCTCTTCTGCCGTATTTCCTCCTGCCCAGATGAAGAATCACTAAGGGCGCTGATCTCCGTGGAATATGATTACGCAGGTGTAGAATAAGAAGCAACCAAAGGAGTGGTGGTCTCAAATCTGAGTTACAAGCAACACAGCAACACCTCGACACCCTCCGTGCAGCCTAACCGTTTGTTGCGGCACATATTGTCGCTAGTCAAGAAGGAAAGAAAGAGACTTGAGGCAACCACTTCTGGTTAGAGCGGTATTCGCAAATCCGCGGCAAAAACTCACATCAGGGCTGAGGGTTCACATAGGCCGCAATACCCTCGTAAGTGTATCCTCCGTTGACGGCATTGTCCTTCTCAGCCGCGTCGGTCGTGTAAAAGTGGTCCGTGGCGACGGCGTTGAACATCCTGTACAGAGGCACGGTACCGCACAGCTGTGTCTCGTACACGTAAGCGGCGATGCCCTCATCAGAGTACCCAAGGGCCTGGACGGCGTTGTCGCGTTCGCTGGCCGAGGTGGTGTAGAAGTGGTCGAAAATAACGGGGTTGTAGACGCGGTAGAGCGGGATCGTGATCGGGGTCTGCTCGGGATGAACCGTCGCCGCGTTACCCTCTCGGTCGTAGCCCAGGAGGGCCACCGCGTTGTTCATCTCAGTGGCGTCCGTGGTATAGAAGTGATCCGCGACCACAGGTTGCCAGGCTCGGAGGAGAGGAACGGTAGGGTAGTTACAGGTGCGACGCTGGTTTACATGCAGTCATCACTTAGACAAGGTTGAATAGGATGTGCTGCCACACGCACCTGGAGACGGGCCGCCTCGGGCTCAGGAAGAGCGGTGGCACTGAGGAAGATGGTGGAGATGAAGGCGGCAGCCAGAGTGAACTTCATGACGACAATTGAGATTGACTTGGAGTACTGTAGTGATGACTGGCGGGGCACTGGTCTACTCCAGCGGTCCAGGCGATGCTTATATACTTCGTAGCAAGAGCCAGACCGATGCTAATTCAGCGGGTGCAAGTCAGTAAAAGGGTTCCCTCCGGTGTTTCACTGCCCATTCCCCGTTGACAGACTGCAATGGCTGTCACCGACAGAGTCGGTGTAATGGATGCCTTCGAAGCTCATGTCGTTCGTCGACCGTTTCTCCCAGCTTCAGAGTTCAGTGATTGTACTGCAAAGTCGAAGGGACTACCGGTTAGAGATAATGTGTTGTAGGGTGGCACAGAAACCGACGTAGGGAAGACCGAAGTTGGACATCCCGATGATAAGTCTATAGAATCGCATTCGATCAGCCGTGCTCATGGCTGAATGGAAGTTAGGACTAGCGTCAGACACATCAGAGGCATGGCTTACAGAACATCCAAGGATCATCTTAGGACGCTAGTGCTGTCACTTTCATGTTATGCAGACCCGGTCCCTTGGAAGACGAAGGCGAAAGAAGTTGATGTGTCCGGTGATGTATTGAATTAACAGTGGTCGATTACTCAATAGACGAACTTACGCACACAACGCTATGTCCGCACTACTTGCGCCCTTCCGATGGAAGACCAGCCACGGGTAGACCAATGTTCGGTAAAATGGGAGCGTACATCCTGGCGGATCATAATACAGCCACACGCCAGGGGTTCGGTAACAATGGTAGCACGTCATTGGTGGTGTGTTTGTGCGGTGGCCTCGGGATCTGTCCTCGGGTTTCGCAGCCACGTCACCACCCGTGGAAGCACCGATATCGCCAGATATTGCCTGATGTTCGCGATTGAGGTCATATTTCCGGTAACCCCTTGCAGGAGATGGACTCACAGGACATTTTATCCAGGTTAAGCTTCAACGTGGCCACAACCAGCACTACCATCCGAAGAGGCAAGGAGACTGTCGATTTCAGTGAGTATCTGGCTGTACGGCGTTATCCGAGATGCGTCAGTTGACTATGTGTCATACCACGGTACTGTACTACAGGCCTGTCGCAAGCCACATAAAACGTAGAGCTCAGAGCAATACTGGGCACATACACGCAAGCGGCCTGCATTACATACAGTCAACTAGCACGGTCAGATATTATCGGAGAGCTGGGATTCAAGTAACTCACATAACACTACATTGCAACCTGTAGGGGGCGTTTGAGCATCGTCACACCAGCAGATGAGCGTCGAACAGGGTATACGTATGTGTAGTCACGAAAGCGGCATGTACGGACTTGAGGCTCGGGTCAGTGGAATCCGCGGCGATGCTTGGCCCTATTTGTACACCGGCACACCACGCCGACGCGGCGCTACAGCCTCGAGGCTTTCTTCTGTTCAAGTTCAGCATTAGCAGACCACCTCTCGAAGAGGGGTGAGTTCGTGAGCTGTTAGCTCATCAAGGACTAATCGTCCTTTTCTACTTGATCACATATAACTCAGTCTTGTATACTGAAGGGGTCGCCGCAGTGCCTGGACGAGGGAGCTCTAGTTAATGGTCCCTTGAATACGGGTACTCGACGCTCAAGGTCGTGAAACCGCAGACATCATACCCTACTGCCAACGCTGACGCTAGCCTATTGAGATCGCACTCTCTTAAGACTTTCCATTCCTTACCTTATTGGAAAGTTCGTAGCCCAAAGTTCTCAACTCGGCAGCCCTCTTCCAGAAGATATCCTCCAGCGCTCCTTCACGTCTACTGGGAACATGCCGGCGCTGCGGGTAGAGGTCGACAAAGCCCGAAGACAAGATGGTCACGGCCATGGGCTGGAGAGGTATCATTGTCTGTATGATACTCTGACATGTTACCATGCTTGCGTGCTCTAGGTTCGCCGCCTGCCCAGATTACTTCCTGGCTCGTGCCAGACAATCCAGTTGATGCACATCGACTAATGCATACAGTAGGCTTTCTAGGGTGTTGCCCGGCGCTCCGATTACTGATGCAGCCGCCAGCGTGCTTTGACTCAAACTTCACAATCCCTCGACACCTGCAAATTGGGGAAGGTGTTGATTTCATCCATACGCGGACGAAAATGGCCGAGATGGCTTCGGAATTGCTCAAAGATATTATTAGGCAGATACAGACTGTGTACTATCCGAAGGAGCGACAATCTGGACGGGAACAGCAGACAATACTTCAAAGCCCCCAGTCCACGTAGCCCGATCGTTTGCTACGACGCATTTGGTCGCTAGCTTGGCAGGACAGAGATCTACAGAATTCACATCTCGTTAGAGTGCGACGTATGGTTCGGCAGCGAAAAACTCACTTCAGGGCTGAGGGTTGACATAGGCAGCGATCCCCTCGTAATGGTACCCCAGCTTATTGACAGCGTTGTCCTTCTCCGTCGCGTTGGTCGTGTAAAAGTGATCCGTAGACGACGGGTTGTACATCCTATACAGCGGCACGGTACCGCACAACTGCGTCTCGTACACGTAAGCGGCGATGCCCTCCTCGAAGTATGTGAGGTTCTGGGCGGCGTTGTCGCGTTCGCTGGCCGAGGTAGTGTAGAAGTGGTCCGTCCAAGAAGGGCTGTAAAGCTGGTAGAGCGGGATCGTGATCGGGGTCTGGTCGGGATGAACGATCGCGGCAGTTCCTTCGCGATCGAAGCCTAGGTTGGCCACCGCGTTCTTCATCAGAGTGGCATTGGTCGTGTAGTAGTGGTCCGTAACCGAAGGTTTGAAGGCACGGAGGAGAGGAACGGTAGGGAAATTGCAAGTGCGACGCTGTTTATGTCCAATGATGAGTTAGCTAGGAACGAGTCAGATGAGCTATCGCACGTACCTGGAGGCGGGGTGCATCGGGCTGAGGAAGAGCAGTAACGACGAGGAAGATGGTCGAGACGAAAGTGGCGGCGAGAGTGAACTTCATGGTGGCCGTTGAAATCGACTGCGAGTGCTGAAGTGAGAGAATTGGCTATACTGGTCTGCTTCGAAGGCCAAAGGCGACGCTAATATAGCTTTTGGGCCAGACCTGTACCGATGTTGCGCTAAGATTTGCGTATGCGCCAAGAGCGTCATTCGGTGTTTGGCAGCCCATTCCTGATTGACCGTGCATCCGATGTCACCGGTAGAGTCGGTTCCTCCCAAGCTCTTCTCTCCATCAGACCTTTGTCCCAAGCCGAGATCGTCCGTGAACTATTTCGGCTCCTTCACAAGACAGACTGTCGTCAGTGGTCATGCTACGAAGCCTGAGGCACGACTTGAATCATTAGAGTCAATATGTCGTAGGAGAGGAGGGCTTGCCTGCTTAAGATTGTATTTGGATGTGGGGAAGATGGGACACTGTCAATGGGTGCATCGCACTCGATTAACCACACTCATGGCTGAATGGAAGTCGGAGCTAGCGTTAGACACATGTGACAGGAATGACGTATGAAGCCTGCAAGTATCATCTTCCGACGCTAGGGCTGTCATTTCCGAGTTGATGTTCTATAGACCGGACTAATTGGAAGGATGTGAAACAGGCTGATCTGCCCGGTGATGCGACATCGCTGGGCATCGCCCAGCTTAAAGCCAGGAACTAGGTGCCAATTGTAGCAAGTCGTTGGTGATGTGTATGTGGAGTCCCTCTGAACCGGTCCGAGTTTCGCAAGCGACGTCAACGGCCGTGGAAGCACCGTCATTGTCGGACGTTGCTTGGCGTTGACCAATGAGTTAAGTAGGTAAGACGGGATACAAGGACTGGACTCACAAGGAATATAAAATGGTTCAAGCGGATGCACAGACAACGGCATCGTCGAAGGTTCCGACAAAGACCATCGATTTGTATGTATGTCTGTGCTGACGCGGAGCCGCCGGGCCCGCACTTTCCAAGAAGCGTCAGGTCGACACTTTGGCCTCTAATTGGAGAAGCGTCCTTGTATCACTGCGTTATAGAGCCGTTGCAAAGCCAATAAGTCTCGGAGCTAAGAGCGTCAGAGTAGACAGTACGCAACACAGCGCATCCGGTCCCACGACGCGAACGATGAGAAGTCGACTTCATCGGAATCGCTGGGAGGCGACATCCGTATCCCACTGACAAGCGCACAAAGTCCTATTTGAGCAATACCGAAGAATATTGACTGAGCGTTGACCAGCGTAGAGTCGCGCAAAGCATGTGTACAGAACGTCGCTCCCTAGTAGCAGAGGCCTCTTTACATGCAGTAAGAAGCGCTCATATGGACGCCCACGGTGAGTTTGGATATATTTGTACACCAGCACTCTCGGCTTGACCATAGCATAGCGCTCAGCGCTTCAGCCCGGGCCTGCGCAAGTATCAGTCTTTCTTCTCTTGCCCACTTCCAGCGGAGAAATTCCGTGGGCTACGACCCCTCAAGAATGACGATCCCGCAGTTTGCCTCGCAGAGTCAGCTGTTTATAGTCTAGGACAGCCGATGCCACCGCCTTCACAGAAAAAGTACATCTGCCCTGCCCCCCGTGCATTGAGGCTTCACAATACTCGATATGACAGCTGCATGCGACAAAAGAAGCCACTCGCTCTCCGCCCTCCTTCCCTCACCGTATGTGGAATATGTCACTATTAGTGCCTTGCCAGTTCAGGCCCGGACGATCAACCCAAAATCACCATGCCGCATACACGTGCACGACGTCCGCTCGAAGTTGTTATACCCCTGCTCTTAAGTAGGGGTCCAGGGCCGTGGGTCTTCGTCTCGTCTGCGTTGCATCCCTACGCACCATGGACTCCGACTACAAGCCTTTGATTGTCTCAGACGTGCAGCGCGCTATCTGCGCCCTCAACGGCGTTGTCGTACTACTTCAGGACAACACTCGACCGACGACCGGGTCGGAGCTCATCGAGAAGAACTACCCTCAGGCAACGCTTGGGCAATTTCTTGCATTTAGCCAGATGGTGGTCGAGGTGAGTCTTCGCGCCCACTCTGGTACTGTTACTGACGCCTTTCGGTCAGAGCCTCGGTTCCGCTCATGCCACGGTCTCTCGATGGCTCATGGAGACGGGAGAGCGCCTCATGAGGAACCTGGGCGAAGGCCGTGACGTCGAGGACGCCCTCCAAAAGACCTCCTTCGAGCTCGGGGAGGCGGACTATCTCGCTGGTGCCACGGAGGAGCGTATCCAGATCCTCAACGCCCATATCGTGAATCTGAACGCAGAGTTCCACCAGGCAGAACACGAGCTCGATAGGGCCGAGTCCCGCTTAGAGAGGAAAACGAGAACGCGAGATCTTGCACGCTTAGGGGTAGGTATCCAGTCCCTCACCGCATGTGCCGGAAAGCTCATTGTTGTTGTTGCACTCAGGGTGCCCTTATAATCGCCCTCATACCCCGAGCCTCAGAAACTAGTTTTGTCGACGTCCTAGCCATCGTGGACCGCGAGGCGCTCCAAGCGCCCGTTGACGAACAGAAGGAAATCGTATCTCGGCTCGAGTCGCAACTACGGACCGCTCGTGATCAACTGCAGGTCCAGACCCAAAAACTCGAGAACGAACGCGCGGAGGGGCTCCGCCTCTGTTCCCGCATAGACGCGCTCAGGCAGAAGGCCAAAGACCTCGCTGCCGATGCTCGTGCGCTCGAGACTGCGCGCGCGTCCCTTGCCGAGCTGTCTGTGCGCATCCACGAATGCCTGCGCTCAGTCAACGGCGCGCTGAACAGCGCGACAAGCATCTCGATCATGCGCTCCATGGGTGATGTCGTCTCCGGACTCCGGGGCGTCGTCGTTTCTCTAGGGCAAGAGGCCATGTTCTCCGGGCCCCTTGCCCAGCTGAACGACGCTGCGTTTGCCGCGCTCGATCGACGTGTGTCGACGGTACGGTATCACCGGGTCACTGCGTAGGTTCTAGGTTCAATCGTTCTCACCTGACGCTGTCAGGCCTGTCTTCACATCCTCATACCTCTGGCCTTCTTTCGTTGTCTATACCTATGCTGCGGACATCGCACCACGATGAGCGGAGATTAACCAGCCACACCTGAGCCACAACATCGCTCGTGGGATACTTGGGTATTCTCTTTCATGGGTGCGGGATGATCCACTGTGATATCCTGAGTCCATGCAATGGCTCGTTCTGTATAAGATAGTTGCGTACGCTGCAGCTCTATGTAGTATCTACTCACTATGCTCTTGATTCGTACTCTATGTATTCGAGTAGAGTCTGCGGTCTCACTGCGACAGGGGATGCGATTGGCTGACATTGATTTCGTCCAAGGTGAGCAGCGCCAAGATGCTTGACATCGCGCACGATCGACAGAAAGAGACAGCGTAGACCTAGTGCAACAACCGAAGTAGCTCAGAGAGGATGACCAGCAGACATCGGAACGCCGCTGACTCCGTTGACGTGAAATGTGTTGACACAGAACTCAGGCGTCTGGATGGGGTAGAAGAGTATTACAGCCATGTGAGCGGGCAATGGTGTCCTCGAGCATGGTGATGCTGTCATAAGGACTAATCCAAATCCTAATCTAAGAACGGTGGTAAGCGGTTATTTCAACCATGTAGAGACAAGCCGTTCAATCCCTACTCAGCCCCAAATGCCTCAGTGACTTTCACGAATCTACCACCAGCAGTAGTTTCAAGCATAGCGTAATGTCCACGCCACACTTGTTCTTGTTCGCTGATACGGAGTATAATATCGGCGAATGAATGACTTTGACTAACATTGAACGGAAAGCACAGCTAGCACGGTAAAACTCGTGCCAGCTCTGACCACTAATCTGGGCCCGCAAAGTTATCTGCAAACATACCTGCTCAGGTTTGGGTCACAACTTTGTTGTCCACAGGATGCCTCCATAGTCCGATTGCAACAGCAAATAGGAGCGGCGACGAATAGTAATCAGAGAACTGTCAGTGGTAGCCGAAATGCTCCGCCTATAGTACTAGTCGCGTTCGGTGCCGCCTCACGGTAGCCCCACCAGTGTAGATGCGTCTCACGGGCAAAGGGGTCGGCATCTTAGGTAGTGGGAAGCATCTATCAGGGAGCGGCTCCAGTTGGACTGAATTTCCCGCAACCGATCGACAAGCCTCTCAAGGTGCAAAGAATAGATGAGCTAAAGTGAGGAAAACAAGATACCACTTCCTTCAGCGACTCGGCAGAGCCAAGGTATAAGTGAAAGCGCTAGCGGCAACTGACTTTCGGCACCTGGCGGCTGTATAGCGGAGTACGAATGTCCTGCCACTCAACAACCAACAAGCCACCACGTAAAGTTCTCAACTTTCCCGTATCCACCGTATGCTTCCCTAGCAGCTTCCTTCACCGTAAATCAACATTTCCAGCTGCATTGTCTGATACCCATCGTAGAAGGCTGGCATTGCGATGCATATTCTGCGGTTGCTTACATTTGGAGAGCTTCGAGGTACGTCCCCGCGCGTTCTGCTCCGCTCGAATTGGGGTCCAGTAAATGCGCTGCTCGGCACCATGGGAGTTCTCGAGAGCGACATAGAGTTGTTGCCCCTGGATCGCTGTAGAATCGCCACGAGATCATTCTTGTGCTTTTCTCGGCCGACACTGTACCTGTCAATACGAACAGGTCTGAAACTGTAAATCCAGACTGCCAATCAGGAAACGCGGTTCAAATCTCTTGGGTCTCCGCTAGGCACCTAACGGAACCGACGGAGTCCCCGGAGATCGGCGGCTGTGCGATCCTTGCCAAGAGGCAGCTTGCGCCTACAAGTGGCGGAAGAGATGAGCTCACGAATATGCACTTCGTCAAGCATCATTGAGCAGCACTTTGTCGTAGTTCTGAGCCGCTCTCGCGGTTTGCGGACGTTCCCAAGCTATGTTCGAGCCCCGCCAGCGACGAAGGAAATGGCACTATCTCCTGATATATCCTAGGACGAACAAGGCGCACATCCGTTACCATGAATAGCCATAAATATGTAAGTACTTCGCGGTGCTAAATAGAACATGTATGCGAAACTGTTCTGCGGTCGATGCGATAGCCGAACCCCACTCCCATGGACGCGTAGGCGCATCGTGCATATGCCGAAGCTAAGGTCCGTTCGTTGCCAAGTATGCTGCCCACGGTGACTTCTTCTGACATATTTTCAAACCCTCGACGTCTGATTGGCAACCTGCCTGGCACGACATTCTGTGGTGGTCCCCAGCCCAATGCTATGGATCGCTAGGAGACATACAACGATACCCCAATTGTCCCCATATCGCCCTTCTGTTTCCACATCCTTGTGAACGCGACAAACTGTCGGTCAGTGCCACCACCGCCTCTCCTCCGTGTTAATCGCGAAAATAACTGCAGCAAAGAGGTATAAAAGATGACCAGAGTACAGACATCTGCCCCAGGACATCCAGTTCTCTGCTCGGATCCCCCTCTGGACTTCGCGTTCTACTCAGCAGTACACCGCTCTCCAGAATACGCAATGGCTTTCAAGTGGTCGTCCATCCTCGCCCTCGTCACCCTCGCTACGTTGGCGAGTGCTGCGCCAACTCAGTCAACAGTCACCTGTTCCGACGGCACCGTAGTTCCAGACTCAGTGTGCTGCGAGTTCATTCCGGTAGGTCGTGGTTGCGCTACGCTGTGATATGCTCGACACTCAAATGACATGCCATGTAGCTCAGGGAGGCACTCAACGACCAGGTCATCCAGAGCGATTGTGGTGAAGATGGTAGGTCGATTGTATGTGATAGTAATGATCACGGTCTCACGCTCTACTACTCCAGCTCACGAGCTTCTCCGTCTCACTTTCCGTAAGCCCTCTGCATTCGTACAGCGTCGGTGAGGTACTAAACATACTGCGCAGACGATGCCATTGCCATCTCGCAGAGCTTGGGTCCCTCGGCGTGAGTAGCAGCCAAGCTCTATGACAAGTCCGGAGCTGATCACAATTGATATGCAGTGGTGGAGGAGCTGACGGTTCGATGCTCCTGTTCCCAACCGTCGAGCCGGCCTTCTTCGCCAATCTCGGTATCGCCGACAGTGTCAACAACCTGATCCCGTTCATGTCGCAGTTCCCCAACATCTCCCCCGGTGATCTCGTCCAGTTCGCAGGTGCTGTCGCCATCACTAACTGCCCTGTGCGTACATACCGTTCTTCTCACACCACGTGACTTGCCGTGCTAATGACTTTTCTTCATTAGGGTGCACCTCAGCTCGAATTCCTTGCCGGTCGTCCCAACGGTACCGCCCCCGCCATCGACGGCCTCATCCCAGAGCCCCAGGACAGCATCGACGACATTCTGGCCCGCTTCGACGATGCAGGAGGCTTCACGCCCTTCGAGGTCGTCTCCCTCCTCGCTTCGCACACCGTCGCCCGTGCGGACCACGTCGACCCCACGCTCGACGCTGCGCCCTTCGACAGTGTGAGTAACGTGATCTCCTTTGTTCGAAATGCTCTCTAAGGTCATACCCTCCCAGACGCCCTTCACTTTTGACACCCAGATCTTCCTGGAGGTCCTTCTCAAGGGTACCGGCTTCCCCGGAACGGACAACAACACCGGCGAGGTCGCCTCTCCTATCCCCGTCACGAACGGCACCGACGTTGGCGAGCTCCGCCTCCAATCTGACTTCGGCCTCGCCCACGACTCGCGCACCGCGTGCTTCTGGCAGGGCTTCGTCAACCAGCAGGACTTCATGGCCCAGTCCTTCAAGGCTGCCATGGCCAAGCTCGCCGTCCTCGGCCACAACGCCGCGGACCTCGTCAACTGCTCCGCCGTCATCCCCACGCCCCTGCCCGCCACCGGAAAGCCCGCCACGTTCCCGGCTACCTTGGGCCCCGACGACCTCGAGCTCTCGTGCACGACCGAGCCGTTCCCGTCCCTCACCACCGACCGTGAGTGTCATGGTTTCTGTTCGCGGTCGCCGTATCATGCAGTGGCGCTGACAGCGACTCTTCCCTACAGCCGGTGCCCAGGAGACTCTCATCCCTCACTGCTCGGACGGCAGCATGGACTGCGAGTCCGTCCAGTTCGACGGTCCTGCTACCAACTTCGGTGGCGACGACGACGACGACGACGACTCTTAGATGGTTGCTTAGAGAGTTGGATGATTCGTTCTTTGCTGTGATATATATCGGGCGGTACTGGTAGTACCTGGAAGAAGTAACATGATCAATACTATGTGTGCTGTTTTCGTCACCGAAACCTTGCGGTCTTTTCTGAGCGCAGCGCCATTATCAACAAGACCCCTCTTATGCATGCTGCAGACTTGCGATCTTCATGATTGGGTCGTACAATTGAACCCTAGATGTGAGTAGGTCAGGGTCACCCCAAAGAACTACCCCCAACCTGAATTGTCAACTCAAGAAGTTAAGGCCCGAGTAACTAGAAGGCTTTATACAAGCGCCAAAGCCTTCAACAACAGATCGCTTTCAACCGTTCCCCAATTTATGCAGGCACTCCATGATGCTCATGACACTTGAGATTGCCAGAGCATATCCAAGATGGGATGCAGACGCCACCCCAGCTTCGTCCCCGGGCTTCAACATAAATCATGCTCATCCGCTAAAGCCCCGGGCGGACGCTCTCAACCAGACATGTGCTTGGCTGACCCGCCAGGTCAGACCCCTTGGGGTCAGACCCTGGGTCAAGCCAAGGCGACATCAACGTCGGAGCTTCCGGGCACGTGAATCGCCGGGTCGGCCGGCCGTTCGCCACTCACTGCTCGAGCGAGCTCGCCTGTAGCGGCCACGAACTGTTCTTTCCAACTGCCCACTGGCAACGTCTCGGCCATCCATAAGCGGGAGGGTGAAACCGATGGCCTTCAGGAACGCTGCGAGAGACTTGTCATGGTGAAGATGGATGCCGACCCAGAGGAGTGTGTTCGGGAAACCAGCGAGGACTCGGAGAGGTGCAAGGCGCAGCGCAGACGCACTACCCGACCTCCACGCCCGCAGGAGCAGCAAGGACGAGCGAACACACACAAACGACATCTACTGCTAGCACATCACGCCGCCAATGTGGCATACTTATGAGTCTGCCTTGCGCTGCCAGCTGGGCACTTTCACCCTTCCGGCGCTCTCGGTAGTACGCGGTCGACTATTCTACGCGAGGGCCGACCGTGCATCACGTGTTGACCCCTCGAAAAGGTCAGACCCGGGTCAGACCCCGAGTCGGGGTCAAGCCGAGAGGGTCAAGGGGTCGAGTCTTGACCCGCACACCTCTGCTCTCAACTGGCACTTGACCACAGCGCGATACCCCTTGTGGGCCAAGCCTTGACGCATTGATTCATTGTTGGTCAAGGAGACTGGACCGCCTTGTACGAGCTACATGCCAACTCTGACACTGGCTTGCAGCAGACGGGTGCTGTGGCACCGGCGTGGCGGCGGCGAGGATGTCCAAGCCACAGGCGGTGATGGCATGGGAGATGCGAGTGCAGACGTCGCTCCGACCTTCTCCGGACACCCCCGTAGATGCATGCAGCAGTGCAGAGCTCATTCGAGAGGGCCTGGGAAGTCGGGTCAAACGCAGGTTCGGAAAACTTCCAAAGGCCTATAGAGCTAGTATACGCATCGCGCGCGTCATCGTCGCGTATACGTAGTGCCCTTGCGACGGTGTAGACTCGACCCGCACCGGAGCCGTTGCAAATGAACCGACGTGAACTTCAAGTCACCGCACTCCCATACCCTGTCTTCGCAAAAAATTGTAGTCCTATTAGTGCGAGATGAACGCTACACGGAACACTTCCAACATCGACACCGGCGCGCTCGAACAAACAGAGTGAACGTTATGATCCTACACGATAGATTAGCTTATACGATAGATGGAAGGCCTATCTCAACCAATGTATTGTTTGCCAACCCCCTTACGATCCTCGCCTCTTTCTCTAGTCATGCGCCTGTCTGTCCGTCCATGCTTTTCTGCCCCTCCGACGCTCACGCAGCCTGCGCCGCCTGCTTCTCATGCTCCACATCGCTGCTGCTCTCGTGCCGCGCCTCATGCACCGCCACGTGCCTCGGCTCCCGCCCGCCCGCCGCCGGGGGCAGCGCGCCGTGCGAGTGCGTGTCGTCCTGGTACTCGTGCGCGCCGCCGTTGCCGAGGTCGATCCCGACGTAGTCGTACGCGAACTCGCCCATCTCCGCGTCGTCGATGCCGAGGATCTCCGCCTCCTCGCTCGCGCGCAGGCGCAGGCCGGGGACGAAGTGCATGACCCAGAGGATGATCGTGGTGACGACGAACGAGTACGACATGCCCGCGACCGAGTCCGCGATCTGGTAGCCGAGCTGCACGTAGTGGTGGTCGAGCCAGCCGCCCGCGATCGGCGCGAGGTTGCCGTCGAAGCCGGCGACGCTCGCCTGCGCGAAGAGGCCCGTGAGGACGTTGCCGATGACGCCGCCGATGGCATGTGACGCGAAGATCTGAGCGAGCGAGTGTAGACGTTAGCGGCTGCGTAGCAGGACAGTAGGGAGGGATGGGCCATGTACGCACATCAAGGCAGTCGTCATAACCGAAGATGAACTTCAGCTGCGTGGCGAAGTTGCACAGCGTGCCGGCCATGACGCCAAAGAGCACGGCAGCAGCTGCATTAGCGGTTGAATCCGGATGAGCACGGGCCAGCAGGTAGCACGAAGGAAAAGATGCACATACGCGAGCCGACGTAACCAGACCCAGGAGTAATCGCGACCAAACCCGAGATGGCGCCAGAGCAGAACCCGACCGCGGACCACTTCTTCTCGAGACGGTAGTCCCAGAGCATCCAAGTGAGACCGCCGACGCTGGCCGCAAGGTTCGTCACGATACAAGCCTGGGTCGCGCGCAAGTTCGCGGCAAGGGCAGAACCGCCGTTGAATCCAAACCAACCGAACCACAGGAAGACCGTGCCAAGCACCACGTAGGTGGTGTTGTGCGGCTTGTAGGCAAGGCGTTCGGTGCCGTATCCCCGGCGCTTACCGAGGTAGATGGAAATGGCAAGTGCGGCGGTACCGGACGAGATGTGGACGGGCGTTCCTCCGGCGAAGTCGAGGCCGCCAAGCACGAAGGACCAGCCATTGGAGTTCCATGTCCAGCAGGCGATGGGGTCGTAAACGATTGTCGACCAGATGAACACGAAGACCATGATAGGACCTAGGCGGCCACGCTCGGCGATGGCGCCAATGGCGAGGATAGGTCTGGACACAGGTGGGCCGATGGGTGACTGGCAGATGTGAATAGAAAATCAGGACGTACGTGATAGCCGCGAACATGAGCTGGAAGACACAGAAGACGAGCGCGGGGACCCTCACGCTGCCTATTGAGGGCTGTGCGAGAACACCCTTGAGGCCGAAGTACCCTACGATGATACGTGGGTTACGGAAAGCATTGCAAGAGATATAGCGCATATACGCACTCAGGTCACCAATATATGCGCTCGCGGTATCGCTAAATGCTAGCGAATAGCTTTGGTACAAGTCAGCGTTGGCACATGCATGGCATCTACGCCGGAGGACTCACCCCCAGAAGAACCACTGCACGACATGTCAGCGTCGACGTCTCTGCAATCACATCTACTGAAGTATACTCACTTGGAAAGAAACAACGGCAAGAGTCATCATAGAAGCCCAGATCATGGACAGCGCGTTCTTTCTCCTCAGAAGACCTGAGTAGAAGAAACCGACACCCGGAATCATGATCCATACGAGGGCTGTTGAAGTCAGGACCCAAGCAATGTCTCCCGGACTGTAGACATCCGTAGTGCCCGAGGGATCATTGTACTCGATGGATTCCGCTGTACACGTAACGGAGCGGTGAGTAGCTGCGCACGGAGCGCGGGAGTGAGGTGGGGAAACTCACAGGCGTCGTAGGTGATGTTGACCATGGCTACTCTGCGCGGGGCGGGGTTGCGCTGCTAGAGTCGGTCCTGGGGAGGTGCGGCGAGCGCGTCGGGCTGGGCGACGGCGACGAACGAAGGTAGGCGTTCGGATGAGAAGAAGAAGGGGACCGGTTGGGAACTTCTGGGTGCAGATAAAGGCTGGCAGTTTTGCGCTCCGGACTGGGCGGGCCCTGGGCTGAGACGCCCCCCGCACCGTTCATATGTTTGACGACAGGCCGCGAACCGCATCCTACTTATCGGCCAATCACAGCCCGCGAGTTTATCTCCCTCTCCCTCTGTCCCTCCCCGTGCCGCAGGCCAAGCCCGTCTCTGCACTCCACGATGTCGTCGCTCTGCTCCGGCACGGCACTCGCACGACTCTGCAAGCGTCCTGGGCGAGTTTCCTGTGCTCTTCGTCGTCCTCTGCAGCGTCGGCACCGGTCGCGATCGTGTGTGGTTGGGTTGTGGGCGCTGGCGTAGTCCGGGGTCGCGACGAAGCGGTGCGATAAGCCCCCGATCGCATTTGCCCGATCAGCCGCTTGGCATACCGGTTGAGGCACCACGGCCGTGCCTCGACAGCCGTCCTCCGAGAGACTCCCCCGATGCCGCACCAAATATAGCAGTCCACGATAGCAACCTCGCATGCAACAGCGATCGCCAGCCCGCTCCATGCCTCTTTGAGGAGGAATGCGCTCTTGGACGCCTGTCCGCGCGGCTCCGACGCAACCACTTATCAAACTATCGCTGCGCTCGCTAGCTGCCTGCTCCCCGTGCTAGCGTTGCATCCTTCGGCCGGCTGTGCTACTTACGTTCCCCACTTAGTCCAATTCTGCCATCGTCGCTCCATCGCATGACAGGCGTACCTGGCTCGTCCCACGGCTGCCCCCACTTTCTGGGGGTTGGTCATCATATCCCAGCCCTGTGGCTGCAATTACTCCTTCAGTGGACTTTCTCTCAGTCCACACTTCTGGCCGTCTCAGTCCACACTGTGCACCGGTGAAACCGTGGCACAACGAGGATGTCAACGACGTGTGGACGCCATGTCACGTAGGCGTACAGAGATAGATGGGGTCGCACAAACAGCCCGGCGAAGCCGCAAGGCCGTACGTCCTGTGTCCTTCCCGTCTCTAGGCTGCTCGGATCTGTACTGTTTGTGTCAAACAAACAGCCTGTTCATGTTCACCAGCTGCAACCGTCAACACTTGATCGACGCCAGTCGATCGTGTGCCAAGCCAATCCGTCATATTTCCGCCACTCAACTCGAAAGCCAGACTGCCTCTGCCTCTGCTTATGCGTTATCAGAGCGCTTCTCCTGCCCTGTGGCGAGGCCTATACCATCTTATCTTCCTCCACAGGCCCTCAAGCAAAATCGATAGCATCACCTCTTGGCCTCCTACACTGCTAGACAGGTGGTGGTGGCAGGCCAGTGGAATTCCTGGGATTGTAGAGATCCAGTGCGTATTCTTGTGGATTTCCAGTCCTCAACAAAATATGTGGGATTCCAGCGGACCTTCCGCTGGATCTCCAGTTGCTCATCACATGACCTCGGCATGGCGTGATCCGAGAGAACCTCGACGACAAGTGCAGCTCGAACTTCGAACTTCGAAGTGTTGTCTCTCCTGGTCTCCTTGTCTGCAGCACCCTAGCACTCCCTTACCCACCATCCTCCCCTGTGAGCGATCTGCCCATAACAATTTGCACAATTGCCGTCTCGTTTGCACTT
>NW_006766950.1:22533-86751 GCF_000275845.1 Dichomitus squalens LYAD-421 SS1 | reverse complement strand
TGTTGAGTACTGGAATGCCACCGGATTCCACCTGAAATTCCACAATCATGTCCGCCACTGGCCTGCCACCACCTTTTGTCTAGCAGTGGGGATAGGCAGCGCCTGCTAGCCGATGTTCTGCTTATATAACGATAGCGCTCAGAGATAGTCTTCCGCTCTCATCTACCCGACCTTGATGTTCGACTCCGATGAGGCGCTCTCGAGGATCTTGGTGGTATAATGGGACTTCCAAGGGTTTGTTCCCCTCATAGGCAGGATAAACCATAGTACATATGTGTAAGAAGTATTATATGCATTGTGAATTGTTTCGCTTGGCCGAGATGAGCATGGCTCACTCCAGTGTAGGACATGAAGGCACAGCGACCACTACCACTCTGGTCGGTGGCTGAGAGGCGCTTAATCCTCTCCCCCTTCCCAGTGGGCACAGCGCTCACATTCTTTTGCGCTCTGAGCGCGTTTTGAGCCTGGGATGCTCACTCAAAAGTTGTAGGGAATGATGTGTAGAACATATTCTCTCGTGTAGATTTTTGATTCTTACAATATCTCGAGAACTAGGCTCCAACTTGAAAATCGCCACAAGAGAACTTGTGCATTCAATGTCTAAGATACCCCTTCACCACTCTGCTCGGTCATAATGGGAGGTTTCGGGGAGAGATCTTTCTTTTACACGTTGACCGCCCTTCAGCCACCAGCATTCCATTTGGCCGTCTTGCCGTCTAATCAAGCCGTAGATATCATGCAATTCGAGCCCCGAGGCATAAGCGAAGGCCGGGCGCTCTGACGCGCGCCTCCTCGGTTAACCCCTATCCCCACTAAGGTTGGCCCAACGAAGATTCGACACCTCCCGTCACGCCTGTCACACTGTCCGTGTCCCGCCCCTCCACTGCGATTCCGGGGTATCGGCTCGTATAAAATTGAGCTATAGGCTCTGTGGTACCATACATGCCGCCTATCCAAGTTTTTTCCTCAATGCAGAGGGAGGGGAAAGCAGCGAGGGACCTCGCAAGCTCACGTGATAATCACGTGATGGGGTCGAATCTTCGTTGGGCCAACCTTAGCAGTGTATCCATCCATGGGGAATTAGCCGTGCCGCCGGGAGCTCGCTACGATTATCAACGTCACAGCTCGTACATGACTCTGGCCCCCTTACTCATCTCTTCGGCCGAATGACAAGTCCCAGCCATCGGCCACCCACGCAAAGGACGTTGCACATTGAAGCCTCTGTGTCATCTCTCTCAACATCCAACGTCAATTGAGCCCAAGCCAGGCGTGGCGGCGGAGATGGTCGCAGTCGCACGGTTTCCATGCGGCCTCCCGACCAGATCGGAGATTGCTACTCTACTATGACGCGCAGCAGGGCTTCCATCAAGTCGCCGACCTCCTATGTCTACTACGTGCACATTCAGCCTACTACATACCTACTTTGCTGCCGTATGTCTCGTTCAAATCGTTGATGACCTTGACGATGGTGTCGCAAGGGCGAGACGCTACCAAGCCGCGTCGAATCTAGACATACAGTACATGTCCAGATCTGGCAACAGAATTGCCCGATGCGTCGAGCGCTTCCTGCGACTCAAACTTTCGGGCGCTACGTGGACTGCAGCAAATACGAGTCAAACGCAGCGACGAATCTGTCCAGAGAACGGCACGGGTCTTTGCAACATCCACACGAGCGACGTTCTTGGACACCCAGAATATCTCGCCAGATCAGCATCCGCCTTCTTCCAACCCCGGCCTTCACGCGCAAGTGTTTGCTACGTTAACGACATGTCGATCACGCCCAAGCCCGAACCGGAAGACACCCCTCTCCCGCCCAGGCCGGCCCCGGACGCAAAAGCGAAGCAGGCCGCGCTCAAGGCGCACGCGGAGTACCGCCGCGCGCAGGCGTGGGCGATCGCGCGCTGGCCGCTCGAGAAGCGCGTCGTGCCCCGCCGCGCGCGGGTGCACCTTCCCCGGACGTACCTCGCGCGCCACGGGAGCGACGTGCGCGTGGTGCACGCGGGCGCGGATTTGAACCAGTTCGTGCACGGGCACTATTGCGAGGAGGTCGATGCCGCGCGGGGGGCGAGGAAGCTGGCTGCGGGGGACGCGGAGGTGGGGGAGGAAGGGGGGCAGGGGACGACGGGCAAGGAGGGGAGGAGGGCAATGGACGGGTGTCCGAACTATGTTGCGGCGGAGGGGGTCCTGGCGAGGAGGTGAGTCCGGAAAACTCTCGTTCTGTGGTGGACCTGGGGGTGCGGGTGCGGAGGCCATTCGTAGAAATGCTCCGCACACTCGTGCACGTTCATTCCCGCTGTGAGTCAATGAGGACATGTTTGGCCTCGAGCACGATTAATGTGGACGTGCATTTGTCGTGGAGGTGCCACCGCAAATGCTGGACACGGAGAACACACCAGCGCGACTTCTGCCAACAACATCTGGCTGAGGCATGCAATCCGCCATATATACACCCCTCGCGGCATGTGCACCTCCGTCTCGCCCGCCTTTACTCCGCACCTGCGCATCAAGTCTTCGTAATTAAGCTCTTCCTTCTTCCCTTCTTCTCTGTCCCCGGGCCAGCCTTGCTCAACACCCTGATCCGCTTCCCTTCCCTGCCCCCATCCGCTGTGGACCCCGACCCCGCTTCTCGCGCTTCCCCGCGCCGCAACAACGCCCCCTCCGCTCGTCAAACATCTGCCTTTTACGCTCCGACTCTTCTGTTCGGGTCTCCGTCTGCGCGCGCGCCCTTGGCCTGCGGATCCCCCCCTGCCCCCTTCCGATTAACCTCGCCCTCCAACGCCCCGGACCTTGGTGGGTTGGCAGACACGAATACCTCGGGCCCGATCCGCGCGTCGTCGGCTACTGGGTGGACGCCGAGGGGGACTACCACGTCAAGTTCTACGACACGTTCCTGGGCGACCAGTGGATGGACGACCGCAAGTGGAAGTTCGACGTGCGGATGGACGAGGACGGCAAGTGGGTCGATGTGGACGATTGAGGGCGAGGAGAGGGGAAAGGCCGAGTGCAGAGACGATCTGAGCGACGAAGGTGTTAGACATGCTGTAGCATACATTGCATCCAGTGGAAGACAACATAGCTAGACGTGTACGGACATCATCATCACAACCGCACATTTCGTTGTGCAGCATCCATCTATACTTCAACACACAGAGTGCGGCGTGGTACGATAAGACAGCTTGCAGGGTATGAATTAGCGATGGGATAAGTAGTAGCTACAACAACAACGACGGCGACAACAGCAGCAACGAAGGAATACAGATCCAGGCGCAGATCCGGCCTACATCGTCCGCAGGCCCCGAGTCTGAAAGCCGAGGGAGGACTCCACGTGCTCTCCCCGACGCGCACACTCCTATCCCTCCTCGTAGTGCCCATCCCGACTGAGCTTCCACGACGGCGGCGCGAGCCACGGCCGCCGCGTCCTGCCCGACGGGCTCCTGGGGCTCGTCTCCTCCGCCCCGCTTGGGCCCGCCATCTCCTCGACCACGACCTCCTCCGTCACCTGCACGACGAGCGGCGCGGGCAACGAGCGCGTCTGCATCATCTCCACCACGTCCCGGTCCGACATCTCGCTCTCGCTCGTGCGCGGGCGCCGCAGGGACTTCATCCCCGCCAGCCGCGCCTTGCGCGGGGGGAGCGCGGTGAGCGCCGACGCGGACGAGCCCGAGCCCGAGCCCCCAGAGGACTCCGCGGAGGGCTGGCGGGAGACCGTGCGGGGGCTGGAGCCGGGGCTGGTGCTGGGGCGGAGCGGGAGCGGGTAGGAGGGCGAGGAGAGCGCGGAGGGCGGGTCGACGATCCGGTCGGTCATGGAGACTATCGTCCAGCCCATCGTGTCGTCGGAGCTTTCGGTGTGGTATCGTGAGTGGCTGTAATGATCGTCGTAGTTGTGGCGTAGCGGGTCCGCCGTGTGCGGGGAAACGGGCGAAGGGGGATAAGGATGGTACGAAGGTGGAGAAGCGCTATATGGAGACCTGGGCGAACGGGGCGAGAGGGCGTCGTGAGACTTGGATGAGTTTCCGGAATCAAGGTCGTCGTCGTTGAGGTCTTCGTAATCCGTACTGTTGTCCGCCTCGAACGTGATGACGGGAGCACCGAGGTTGCCGACGATAGACGACGTGAATGACGTCCATCCCGCCTCGGGCTTCGAGAATTCGCGAGAGCTCATCTGGTACGACTGGGCGCCGTTGTCTCGCACGATCCCGGTCGCAGAATGATGGCTTGACATGACTGGGCCTCGTCGGAGCACCTCACCCCGTAGGTTGAGCATGAGGCGGGAGACCATCAAGCTGGTGATACTGTGTACGGAAACTCAGCTAGGACCGCGAACAGAGTCAAACAAGAGACTAACAGAGTGCTGAAGGACGCATTGATGACCTTGAGGTCGTTCTGTCCCACCGCCCCATACCACAATCAGCGTCGAACACAGGGATCACACCACAACCTGTGGTGCACCGGCCCATGAGACGTACATACCGGGGCGAACTGGTAATCAGGCATGTGTAATCAGTGCCTGGTACATGTCAGGCAGAGATAGCAAGACTCACGATGAAAATCAAGACGGTCACCAAATTTGAGAAGAAGATGGCCGCGAAGTACATGATTCCTGAGACGCGAGAAGCACAGCTCGTAAGCAATTGCACAACTCAATCTACCCAGCCGAGACAGGCACAGACAGCCTTTGCCACCTTCTACGCTCTTAGGGTGTCGCCAGGTACAGCCGCGAAGACCATCGATGGACGGCACGAGACATCATACCCCGCGCGAACCTCGACGCCAAAACAGGCGAAACGCTCTACTCACCATCACGCATGACCACCGTAATGAGCGAGCGGGCCTCCCCAAAGACCGTCCGCCTGTACAGCTGAATCGTACGATACAGCGTTGCGAAGAACACGCACGAGTCTGCGTTCGGACGGAGTTCATCCCACGCCGAGCGGCAGTGCGTGCACAGGTGATTGAGAACAAGGGATATGGGGTGGAGCGATCAGTGTGAATGATGGAACTCGGGTGCAAACGCGAGATGACAGTTACCGAAAACAAGCTCGGCCACCCAGGTGTAGATGAGTCGGTCGCCCCTGTGAGAAGAGAAGATGTTAGCGTGAGGACACGCCGGAGATCGTGCTTGGCCTTCGCGGCCCTGCTTCGCCCCGATGGGCTATGCGGTGGCGTCGCAAGGTGCACGGAAGCGTCTTTGGTGCGACACGTACGGTGCTGAGCGTCCTGTCAAGATGCAGCCGACGAAACCTGGACGCGCAGACGAAGCGAATGCGGTGAGTTTCAAGACATTGTAGCAACGATCGGCATGGAGCGAAACGGTCGCCGAATCCACGGTTGTACGCACCTGGTGGGAGCTGAAGCATGGTTCCATCCGTGAATGCCCACTATCATTTGTCCATGACGACACATGCAAGAGGGAATGTTAGCAACCGTTCGCACGCGCGTCCCATACTGCTGCGGGCCATTCAAACAGTCACAGAGGAAGGGAAATGACTGACAATTTTGACAGCAAGCTCCAAAGCGAGGAGAGTAGTGAACCCATACAGGACGGTATTGCTCTTTGCGTAGATAGAGTATAACCGTAGGATGAAGATGACTATGCAAACGTGTGTCAGCGCGCCGTGCAATGCGTGAATGACACCACGAAGCGCAGGCCTCAAGCACTCACTGCCGACAGCGGTTGTGGTGAAGACCTTGAGGACCTCGGGATAGAGGACGTAGTGTTGGCAGGCGGCCTTGGACCAGTTAGGATCTTGGAAAGCTGCGTGCGCGCATCAGCACTCGCACTTAACACAGCTTCGGGACGCGGTTGGACACGCACAGACAATGATGACAATGTAGCCGAGAGGCGACAAGTAGCGATTCTGGTGCCCATCAACGAAGCGCAAGCATGTTCGGGTCAGTCGAGGTCATGAATCTCGGAGAGGAAGCAGAGTGAGGTTAGCACTCACGAGGAACCAAAGGACGGTCGCGCCCGTGAACCGCTGCTTCCATATCCTTTCCACCTCGTCCCCGAAGGTGATCGTGATGTCGTAGAACAGCATCACTGAGTGCGCGCGAGGGAGTCAGGCGCCTACATCTCTATAATGGGAAGGGAACGACGCACCGCACGAAGCCAGAGAGAACATCTTCGCTGCCAGTCTGGGATATGCGCACAGCGATCAGCACACTGTTTCCAGGCGTATGAAATGGGCCATGCGGAAAAGTTGGAGGGTGACGGGATCGACGGCGATCACATCCGTCAAGCAAAAACAGACTTTGGCAGTGGTACTCACAGATGTTCCGCAGTGGTGGCGAGCTGCGCGGGGGTCAGCTCTGTGCTCATCTTGGCTTGCTTGGGTCGCGAGTCGCGCGGGTCGTACTAAGATGCAGCCAAGGTGGTAGTAGAGGACGATGCGGGGAAGGTGAGTGAGTGCGGAGTAGCGAAGGAGCGGCGGGCATCACCTGTACTCGGGGAGCGAATGCGGGACGTAAATACTTTACGAAACGAAGCGGACCACAGGACAACAGCAGAGAAGAGAAGCTTCGTGTGGCGGGGTCCCGAGCCGTAGAGAAGGTTCAGGCGGACAGAAAAGGGCGATCGGCCTTGTGGTGGTCTGTCTTGGAACCTGGTTCCCTCCTTCGCGCGGGTTCCCTGCCGTGGCAACCTGGACGCGCCCAGTACAAGTAGGTGCGCCTGGCGTGGGCGTATGGGCGTTGACGGGAACGCGGGGGCGGCCGCCTGATATTCTGTGCGGTCTAAGAGCAAGCCCCGGCGTTCTTCGTTTCCACGCTCGCCGACGTTACCTATATCGCTCCTATGGGAACTCATCCCCATGTGCCCGACGAGTGGGAATCTTGCCTCTCGACCCGGGTAGCGGAGGCACCATCCATTTGCCGCTGACCGGCAGCCGTCAGTCCGCACGCAGAAAACATTCTTCAAAAATCATCAGCTCTCACCAGTCCGCATAGCCCCGAGGAGTCCGACCTATGATTGACGCAATACCAAGAGCACGATCCTGATAAAGACGCTTGTCATCGTTCAGCATTCCGCATACACGACCCCGACACCTGCCACAGAGACACCTGTCATGGGTACATATGTCGTAGAATGAACGACCATATGCTGCCCATTGGTTCATGGTGGAATGGAATTGCATGCGTAACATTCGGAAGAGATTGGAAGTCTTGGAATAGGCACTGGACCAGCATCGCCATTTCCGTCCACAGATGATCAAAACCGGAAGATCATAATCTGGATCATGAAAGACGCCAGTGCAGAAACTTACCTGCCGTCTCATTTCATCCGCCTTGCAAAGTGGAGATGATCACGCGACGACGCGCGCTCAGAAAACACGCTAAATGTTACAAGCTTAGAAACACCGCAGGACGGCAGCCCTGTAGCGTTACGCCGTTCCGTGCGAATATATCTGCGCGATGTCGTTGCACAACGTCTCAGCGGAACATCGAGTGATGCTTGTACGACATCGACCCCCTTAAAGATGCACGAGGTTGTAATAGCACTTCTTGCGCAGCTAGAATGAGAACGGCGAAGGCGGACATGGCCGTAAGTTGCTGCGACATGCGTTACCGTACGTCGCGGGGTTCCGCGCTTTTGGGCATTTGGCATACTATGTGGCAAAGCCATAGTAAGAATATCTGGACTGCATATCAAGCTTGACTAGGACCAAGAGGCTCGAAGGCGTTGAACGCCATGTACTTTTTACACAAGGTACGCGGTTGTGGGATTAAGGTTTCGTTTGATGGTGGCGGCGATCAAAGAGCCTAAGAGGAAATACCCCGAGCGCCCGAGCGTGAGCCGCAGAGTCGGGAGCAATCAGGGTGTGCGCATAGACAGGTACAGCGCGGAGCTCGACAAGCACGGCGACGACACGTCGGGAGACGGGCGGAAGACTCGAGGCACTCATGAACATACAGTCGAACATAAGGTCACGTGAGCGACAGCAACCGACGCGGCTCGGACGCGCGACGGTCAGCCCTTGCTCGCGTCCCGACGCGGGCAGCCTAGAGCTGACGGTCAGCCGCAATGAGCAACGCGTAAAACGACGCCGGAGGTAGTAAGAAGTAACATGTATACTTCCTTCATCTCCCTTACCTCCTTGACTACTCCTTTGAAGACGACAAGATGGACCAGCTCGAGCCAGGTGAGGACCTCCTAACCCCCCAGAGGCGTAGAGGCCGGACTAACTCCGCGCGCGACCTCGCCGTAAGGTGTCATTGTGGGCGGCGTCATCGTTCTCGTCGTGATCACTTCCATGCTCGTCGCGACCGTCGTCGTCGTCTGGCGCTCGCGCCCCGCCGCGATCGCCGCACGTGCCAGGAAACAGCGAGAACGCTCACGCACGCTCGTGCACGAGGCCAACGGCAAGCATATCGCACCTCTCCCGTTCGAGTCGCCGTCCTCGCCAGCTAGTGACACCATCATGGAGAACAAGGAGTGCGGCGACCTGTCCTTCACCGCAAGCACCACGGGGAGCGATACCGATACGCAGTCCTTACCCTCCCCGCCGCCGAAATCTGTCTTGCCCCACGTCGGCCACTCCGTCCCATCGGCGCTCAATGTCATTCTGGCGCCACGATTGCTCCAGTGCGTGGAAAAGGGCGAGGGGCTAGACGAAGGGCAGATCCTTGAGAAGCCGCCTCCGGCCGCCCTTGGGAGTCTTCCTAGTGCTTCGGGGTCGGCATGGTGGTTTATGTGACTTGTACGCTTAGATTCGCGATTGGATCGTCGGCTTCGGAGGGTGTCGGGGAAGGGTCCTTGTCGTTCGCGGAGGTACTCTTGCATGTGTTTATGACACCTGCATAATCCCAACATTCACTCTCATACCTTGGATGCTGGCGGCGCACGGGCGTCGGTCGAAAGGATTTGCGAAGACGAGAAGGGCGATGTCTCGTTAGCTTTGCCTCAAGGTAGCTATGTGTCTTCTCTTGCAAACAGTACCCGCGGTCTCGGCACACCGGTGGCGCACGTTCCGTACGAGCGTAACCTACACAGGTGTATCGTCCACTGAACAAAAACCGGCCGATCAGGGTACGACAGCGTATCACGAGCGTTCGGTAGGCACGTACGGTATTTCGTTAGAGCGTGTAGCTCGAGGCTCCACGCTGAGTCCCCGTACCGAAGTACTCAGAAGCCCAACTGCTTCCTCCCTTCCATGGATTACTCTCCAATCACATACGTGCAGCCTTCCTTCCCCATCCATACTTCGTGTACCTTCCCAGCAGGGACGTCGATACGAGCCCCTGGGCCAAACGTCTCCATTTTGCCGAGGGCATCCTCCGGATAGCATACAGTGAAGTCGCCGGAAAGGATGAGATGCGTCGTCAACCCGTCATGGCTGTGGGGATGGTAATGCGCGTTCCTAGAACAGATTCAAGCACATCAGCAGATGTCCGGCTGCGGACAGATTCCAAGCTCAGATGCTCGCAGGCATAGAGGCCAGGCCTTGCAACGTGGTCCCTTCGCGGCGCATACTGAACGCAGAAGAGAATGTTGGAGTCACGGTGACGTGAACAACGCGAGCCGACCATTCAATGGGGCAAGACCCGACGCCTTACGCATCATGGCCACACAAGACACCGAAAAAAGATGCTACTCACGGTCCGTCCGTCCACGTGTAGACAGTTGAAAACCCCCACGAACGCACTTTCTGCTCTGCATCGTGCTGAGTAATCGAAGTCATTCCGCTCTCGCGATTGATTCCTGTATCTGGCGGTCCCGGGCGTCAGGTGCGGTCAAGGTGTGCAATGATTGTCAGGTCCAGTTGCATGAAGATGCAGAAGAGACGCAGCCTACGACAGATATGGAAGAGTACAAGGGGTTCAGCGGGAGTCTGGGTTGCAGACTATGCTGAAGTGGGATCCAAGAGCCTCAGCGAAGGTTCCAAAGCCACCGTGACAGAAGTCGGGGAAGCTGAGTCTGAGCTTGACTAGTTCGTTCCCTGAGAGCCAAATGTTGAGGGACGGCCATGCATGTCAAAAAGAGTATTTCATGGTTTTCCTGGGGATAACCAGGTACGAAAACACTCCAGAGTAGATGTTAGATGCACAGAACGAGAGCGTAATCGACAGAGGGGGCGAGAACCGGCTCTCTCGGGTCGAGCGTTCCCCGCGCTCGATGTCACGATATGTCACAGAATATGGTCACAGAAATTCTGCTTGAACGTCCACAAGCCCGAGCTCAGCAGCCAGACAGACTCTCTTCTCCCATTCCGGTTCATCTTACGACGACCATCAACTGCTATATCCTACTTAGGACGGGCCGGCTACTATGGGTCTTTCCGGCCGGAAAACCAAGCAGCGAATTCCAAATGACCCTCGGAATCTCGCCTGGGCAAATGGTGCGCTTTCTGTACCTGCCTCTCACGTCTACCGCGCCTTTTCTCGTCTCCTGCTCTGTTCATTATCTGATACATGTTGTACGATACGCGTATCAGATGCGAACAAGTTTGGCGCTGCGTACCTCGCCAAGTTCGGGTGGGATCCGTCTGGCGGCCTCGGTGTCTCCGGGGAAGGGCGTACGAAGGCACTGTCGGTTCACCAGAAACTCGACATGCTAGGGATAGGGGCGGACCACAAGAACAGCGCGGAGGGCCTTGCGTGGAAGCAGAACAAGGACTTTGAGAACCTTCTACGCAGGCTGAACGCGGCGAACGGGAGTGCGGAGTCGGAGGAGTCCCCGATGAAGATCGACGGGTTTACGAAAGGAGCATCCATGACAACCGTCGAGGCTGAGAGCGGCGCTATAGCTTCAGGAGAGGGACAGGCTGAAGCAGGCCCGGATGAAGAGAAGAGGCCGAAGAAAAAGCGAAAGAAAGACGCCGATGGGGAGGAGGGCGAGAGTAGGAAGAAGAAACACAAGAAGAGCAGATCCTCTGGTGATACTTCCGACTCGGAGAGTAGTAGTAAGAAGCAGAAGAAGAGCAAGAAACGAGATAGAGAAGGAGCAGCATCTCCCCTCGAAACCGAATCGTCCACTGCGCCTTCCCCGGTCCCGGCGAGTCGTGCTGGCTCCACTGTGCCGTTCAGACAGTAAGTGGTCGTTTCTTGGCCCGTCACTTCACATTCTCGCGTCCGCAAATCCCTGAAATCCTCCCCATCTTCACGAGGTCATCTTCACCTCTGAGATCTGATGTTCACCTACATCCACCATTCTCCTTCGCGTGCTGAGTGACCATTTCTTCGCAGCCCTCGCGCAGCCTTCCGCGCACGGCACATGGCTGCCAAAAGCCGTGCGTCCACGTCCGCCACCGCCCTGGCCGAAATTCTTGGTATCGCAGACTCTGGCTCCGTCACGCCCGTCGTCTTACCTTCCCTCCTCGCCACCCCTGTCCCTTCCACCCCCTTCACACCTGGTCCAAGCACCAGCTCGAGCGATCCATCTGGCGCCGCAACGCCCGCCGACGGTCTCAAGTTGCAGGAGTTGACCGTCTCGAGCAAGAGCGTCATGGACTACTTCAAAGAGAAGCTCGCTGCCAAGAGCCGGCCATCGTCTTCAGCAGGCACTCCGGCCTCGGAGACAGGCGACTACGACGATCGGCCACGGATGGGCTTAGGCGCGTCCGGGTTGCGTGCGGAGGTCACAAAGGAGGTAAAGGTCGAGGAGCGGAGAGGGCTTGGTGGTATAGGCAGCGGGATGCGGACGTCGTTCGCGTCTATGTTCACGTCTGCGACCGTGACGCCCTCCCCGGACGCTGCTGCCGAACCCGAGACTGAGGTCGAGGTAGAGGTCGAGGAGCCACCCAAGAGCAAGGACAAGGGAGACAAAGACAAGAAGAAAGAGAAGACAGAGAAGAAGAGCAAGAAGGGGAAGGAGAGGGCAAAGGAGAAGGCATCCGGAGATGTCGAGGAGACGGACGACGCAGAGGGCGCTGACCAGAAAGCGGAACGCAAGCGCCGGAAGGAGGAAAGGCGGCGACGGAAGGAGGCGGAGGCGGCGGCGAGTGGGACAGTCACAGTCTCGGACGGTGAGGAGACGCTGTCTCGGGAGAAGAAAGAGCGAAGGCAGTCGAAAGGGAAGAAGAGTAAGAAGGAACGATGACCCCGGTTTGCTTAGTTGTCCTCGCTGTCGCTCTCGGGGAAGCTCTGCGGAGAAGCTATCCCGTGTTTCCCGATGTTGAGTCGAATCCTTCTGCCTTGTAGCCCAATTATTATCAATCATCGATCTCTAGCGACATATCTTTGGTCTGCCGTTGATCCATGCTCAATGGTGGCTATGGCGTGGAACCGAACCTTTTCCCGACCTGCAACAACTCGTGCGGTCAACGCCGGGCATTGTTCAACGTTCACTCTCATTCTTCCTGTCTGGAACCATGATCGTGGAAGGAGCTTTGCCAATATAAGGTCTCGGCGTGTGCTGAGGCGTTCACCCATCTGCATCCCGCCGTTACCATACTCCAACATAACAAGCATGGATACACTACATGACATAGAATTGACAGAACAGTTGCATTGATACGGCGCACGACAGGTATGTTCGCTAGCAGTCAGGTCGCCGTGGTTCAAATCAATTCACCTCATGCCGCTTAGTGATGTCGATCACATTAGTGGTGTGAAGGATCCTGGCAGCTGTCCCTTGCTGACAGCCATAGGGCTCGGCTTGTTCTCTGGCAGATCCTCAATATCTTAGAAACTTCACCAGATGAGGCTCATACACGTTCTCAAGTCGGCCGTTCATGTAACAGACTAACATTGACAAACGTCTAGGTTGGGCTTTGGTTGCCGGCACCAATCAGTTTTGTGAAAATTGTATTGATGAATAACAGGCATTCACCCCTACTAAATACGTCGCTTGCGGTATCCTGTTCTTCGCTATACAAGTTGTCTTCTCTGCAAGTTAATTATACCGATGGATTCACGGTGGGGCTGGGCACGATCGCTCGCCAGGTTTGCGAACTCTTGGATATGATCAAACTTCCCTCATTGGTGTGTTTCTTTCCTGGTCTCCAAGTCATGCATCCTACAATACCGAGACTTCGTGTACGTGTCTTTTCTCAACCTGATTGGCCGAGCACTCATTCATAGAAACCGCAGGCTTGTATTGGTTTGGAACATGGTTTTCGGAGTGTCAGTTTTTCACATGCCTACACTGACCCCTGTTGAGGTTACTGAAGCTCCTTTCGTACCTGCAGGTATCTTGTCTATCAGGACGACAGTGATCTTGGACTTCGACCTATACGTGATGCTTTTTCTCTACGACTCCGCTATTATAGGGGTGGTACGTCTACTTCAGCACTTATCGTCGTGTAGCCGTGACTGAACGGCGGTTTGACTCGACCGCTCTCGTCATCGTTGTTTTTTGGACGTTCGCCTTCCCCGAATGTGAGTGATTGTATGTTACTGTATATGTGTGTCTCACATGAATTGGCACGCAGGTCCTTCCTTGGCAGTCATACGGTTTGCGCGATGTATACCTGTATAAGCTTGCTCGGAGTTTGCCAGTGCTCTGTTCATTGGAGCGGAAACATGTAGGTTAACATTGACATGGTACGGTCAGGGCAGGTGCTAGGCACATGAGGCCGCTTGATGTTTTCTTGACCGCGTTCAGGAGGTGCTCCTCGACCTACGGTACTTCTTCCTGCCTGCTTGGAATCAATATTGGCTGCTCATGGCTAACTTGACAGAGTTCACCAAATCGAGCGAATCCCTCCTCTTCCATACCCTGTACCGTGACAATGGGTCGCTCGGTCTACTTGTTGAAGCCTCTCTGATAGACAAATACAGGAACAATCCTTGCTGTATCACTCGGTACGTTCCTTCGGCTGATGTTGGACCGAACCTGAGTTCGATCTTCTAGCTAACTCCATCCTCAATATTTTATCGATAGTGCTTAGTCCTGTACCACGGGTATGATGCATGACGTTGCGCAGGACGAGAGTGTCGCTATGTTTCAACTGTGAGTGGTCCTGAGGCTACTATTCCCGACACGCTGCATATTCGGTGCGGTATTGAACTCGCGTTTCGGCTTCGTTTTCAGGCCGCTTCGAGTGGTGCACAGTGCACCCAGTCTAGCATGAACTGGTCCGATTCCTCAAGTCATGCTGTTACACTATTTGCATTCGCCGAATCACAGTCCGTTGAGCATAGACAGCCACACGGCGAGCTTCGGGAACAGCCAAGCCGCATCTAGATGTCACTTCGGGTGCACGATGAGGTCTGAGCTATCAAGGATAGCATTGCGTTGACGAGACATGCTAGCCGGTGCGTCTCGGCAACTCTCCATTTCTAGCATTTGATTGAAGAGAGACGCTTTCGCTAGAAGTATATTGACGGAATGAGTGGAGTGTATTCTATTGTTACAAAGTGAGGTTGCGAGCGGGGTGTATTATTCGAAGCTTGCAGTAAATTCCTGGACGGAGTGGGGTACACGTTGATTGCGAGCGCCTCACTGAACGCCATTATCACGCTGATACGATCACGAAAGTTAGACACATCGCCAACTTCCCGGACTAGTTCAACATGGGACACACCGGGACTCACACAGATTACTCAAGGTGCGCCGGCAAGAAGCCATCTGAGCCCCTCTTCCGTGTCGCGCCATACCTTCTGTGCGAGCGAGATGCTCGGCGCCAAGTAGTAGAACGCGTGCGGCACACCGGGATAACTGTAGAACACCGCTGAGCACTTCACGCCTGTTCTGAACACGATGCGATAGACTTACAATACAGACTTGACCTTGCCGCCTGCCTCCCGTATGAGCTTCTCCAGGACGCGGGCGTCATCGCGGAGAGGATCTTGCTCATTATACTGAATGAAGGCGGGTGCCAGCCCGGCGTGCGAAGGGGCGAGGACGGGCGAGTAGCGGGGGTCGGCCGGCGGAGCGTTTAGCCACGCTGTGTTGTCGCCTTATGGTCAGAAACATCCGGTCCACATCCCATTGGTCCGGCTGCTCACCTCTCGTTTGCAGCAGGCCTGCCCTAGTGAGCGTGGGGGTGTTCTGGTACTCATCATAGGCCAACAGATCTGCCTTAAGCCTGCCAAAAAAGCACTCATTCAGCAGGTCGCCTGGGCACTCGGGCTACTTGATGAGACCCACTCGTCTGGATAAGCAGCCGGATGGATGACCGATGGCTCTCGCAGAAGCAATCCAGTGACCGGGCGGCCCTCGAAGAAGGGGTCGTCGCGGACGAGATGGCCTATAGACGTCGCGAGGTTCCCACCCGCAGAGTCGCCTCCGACGATGAGACCCTTCGAAGTGTCGACGCGGATAGAGGCGGCGTTTTCGACTGTCTGTCATGCAAATGACAGTGAGAACGAGCCGCGGCAAGAGGCTCTCGGGGGCATGAAAGACGACGTACCCATTTCAACGCCGTCAACGAGTCGGTCAACCCCACGGGGAACGGGTGCTCAGGGGCGAGCCTGTGTCACGAACGCGGGGAGATTGAGCGATTGTTATATTATCGCCAATGCTATTCAGCCATCATGCACACGCACCTGTAGTCGACATTGACAGTGACGATCTGCTGGTCGACGGAAATCTTGCGAAGCTGGTAGTCGTCGTTATCGAGATCGCCGAAAACGAAACCTATGGAGCGAATCAAGATAGTGAGTAGCAGATATTCGCAAGGCATTCGCTTGGATCGGTACCTCCACCGTGGATCCAGACGTGGACAGGGAACGTCTTGGCCTCGTCGTCCGTAGTCGGGATAACGATGCGTACTTTGATCTGACCCCCCTCCACCGGCACTAACCTATCTTCCACGCTGTATGCGGATTCTGACGGGGATGTGGCGCTCATAGTCATGATGCGTGTATACGGAACGATGACTGGATGCTAGAAGCGCACCAGGAGGGAGGGTCTTCGCAAGGACCTGCTGCATTATCTTAGTAGATTGACGCATTTTCTCTCGTATAGCCTCCTGCGGAGAACTGCTAGAGACAGGATTCGGGGTTGAAGCCGCCGCTGCGCTCTGCAGCTCTGCGAGGGCAGCCGCGAACTCGGGATCTGATGCCATGGAGGTTACAGGAGGTGTGTTGTTGCGTCGCGGGCTACTGTTTCGGGAGGGAACAAGAGTAGGCAAGGCTGCAGGGTACCCCTATAGCATGATCTGCTTTATACGATCTCGTGATGCAGGGTGCCACAGCAAAGTCTGGTGAGATGCTGACTTGTGCATGCGTTATCCCCCGGCGTACTCAGCTCCCGAGCTCTACCTGATGAGAACCTGAAGGACGAATCCATCAAACTGCGACGTCTATTCTATGCATTCATATCGCGCATCCGACTCAAAGAGGGTATAGGGAGGACTGCGATCATCCAGTTGACCCCAAGTCGGAGTCACTTTACGCGCGGTTCCGTTCTCTCTCCACTGTCGATGTACAGCATGATCCAAGGGTAATCCCCGTCCAGAACCACCTTTGTCAGTGAGTTCCCATTGACACAACACGATGAGGACGTGTGTCAAGTCGCATGGTCTATCTGTAGTGTCTTATCCTGCATATTAGCACGCGCACCACTATCAGGGGCTCGAAGATGTGCTGTAGTTCGACGCAACGATGCTCTTCTGCGAGGGCGATGGCATCATATCTTAATCATATCTTGATGCACTGAGGATTTTGAAGCATGAGGCCGAGTCCCTGAGATGAGCCGCTGGCCCGGGGCCGGAACAGTCAATGTGCGTCTAAATTCCCTGAATTAGACGTGCCGCAAGCACTCGCCCACTACCAGCATGCATACTATTCCTTCGCAAATGTCCTCCTCACAGGACCAGAGGGATCTAGCTTCCAAGTTTGCGCTTCCAAGGCGATGCGACCCCAGACGGTGTGCAGAGGTATACGGACAGGCTCAAGACCGGCCCGGCCAAACGTCATGCACGACCGTCCGATGACCACGACCCTCATGTCGCCACCAGTACCATAGTCCCTTGAGGCCTCCCACCTGCTGTATTCCGGCTCGCGGCTCCCCGCAAAGCTACGCGACACCTTAGCAGACCATCCGTTCCCGCGCTCGACCAGAGCGTCCCCAGCGCCCACCCGCTCGACCCCATCGCCAGCTCCCCGCCAAGCTCTCCTTGACCTCCACCAGCGACCAGCGAGAGGCTCGCATGGCCACCCCAGTCGCCCACCTCGCCCACCCGCTCCTCCACGCCCTCCGCGCCTCCAAGCCCGCCTTCGGGGCGTGGATCACCCTCCCCGGCGCGCTCAACGCGCGCGCGGCCGCCTCCGCGTCCCCGCACCTCTCCTGGGTCGTCATCGACTGCGAGCACGGCCTGACCGGCCTCCACCCCGGCGCCGGCGACTCCGTGCACGCCATCGCGGGCCTGGGCCCGGACGCCCCGAGCACGATCGTGCGCATCCCTGCGACGGGCGCGTGTGCCGATGGCAGCGCGAGCTGGCAGATCAAGTATGTGCTCGACCAGGGCGCGCGGGGCGTGCTTGTCCCGATGGTGCGTCGGCCTTCCGTCTAAGTACGCACGCCGATTCCGCCACACGATCGGCGTGAGGCTGAGGAGGGTGGATTAAATGAGCACACTGACACGTACACACACAGGTCTCCAGCCGCGCACAAGCCGCGTCGATCGTCGCCGCGGCGCGCTTCCCGCCGCAGGGCGCACGCGGCTTCGGGAACCCGTTCACGCAGCTCGCGTGGGGCGCGGGCGTGTCCGCGGTGGACTACCTCCAGCGCGCGAACGACTCCGTCGTCGTGCTCGTCCAGATCGAGACGCGCGACGGGTACCGGAACCTCGACGAGATCCTGTCCGTCGACGGCCTCGGTCAGTGTCCAATATTCGCGTCCCCAGTCCGAGTCATGTCGTGTCGTGCACGCGCTCCACGCACTGTATTGGAGGGACGCTGATTGTATGAAACTCGCGCCGGCAGACGGCGTCTTCATAGGCCCGTACGACCTCTCGCTCTCGCACGGGCTGCCGCCGCCGTCGCCGGACCCCCATCCGGAGGCGGAGAAGATGATCCAGCACATCCTTGCGGCCGCACATGCCAAGGGCAAGAAGTGGTCCGTCTCTTCCGCCCCTGTTCATATGATCGCCGGCCGCTCACCCCTCCTTTTCGTTTTTTTGCTTTATTCAGCGCGATATACTGCACGTCGGGTGCGCAGTCCGCAAGGCGTGCGAAGGAGGGCTTCGACATGGTATGATACCTATCGCGCAGTGCTCGCAGCGAATGGAACACAGGATCTCATCTTCTGTACGTGCAGATCAACGTCACGTCGGATTCTGGCGCGATGGCGGACGGGCTCTCGCGACATCTTGCAGAGGCCGTCGGCGAGGCAAGCGCAGAGCAGAAGTTCAGCTACTAGCATTCTGGATGCGGGAAGACGTCTCAGAGCAGAGTCTGCAGACGCGTTGTAAGATAGGAAGCCAGCCACGCAAATGTACACCATCTCAGTATACTATGTATTACTATGACCAACCAAAGCATGCAGTCTGATCCAAGCCCGTGATAGAGGAAGACGATAACAGTGATCGGAACGGCATACATAGGTAGTAGAGACCGTTTCAGGAGCCCAAGGAAGTCGGAATGTAGGAGAAAACTCGAAATGTGTCTACGTCGATCTTTCTATTTCGCATACGAGGCAGCAAACATTAGACAACCACTCGCAACGAATATTAGGTTCTAGTCTAACAAAGCCTATCTCCCCATGGCGCAGTCTATGGTCTATCATGTAGCATAGAAGAAGGAACCATCGAGGGATCGAACGTCCAGATACTCGCCACCTGCCAGCTCAGTCATATCGGTCGAAGCCCCTCATCCGCTCAGCGATCGCCCTCCCCTCTTCCTCCCCCACTCTCACGACCCGTCGCGGAGGCCCACTTCTGGCCTCGAGCACCCGGAACCAAGCGCGCTGGCCGTCGCTCGACCCCTTGGCGGCGGACAGGTCGATCGCGACGAACCGCAGCGACGGCGCGCCCTCGGCGACAGCACGCGCGAGCGCAGCGAAGTCGACGGTGGTCGGCGGGTCCGGGCGCGGAGGCTCGGGTGCCGTCAACGGCGCCTTCCACGTGTCCAGCACGGACACGAAGGCAGGCGTGACTGAGATTGAGACTCCGAGGAGGGAGAAGTCGGGCAGTAGGGATAGGGCGTTCGCAACGCGTGTCTGTGCAGTGTGCATATTGTTAGCGGAGATTCACATAGGCTAGACAGCAATGGAGACATACCTGGACCCACTCCGTGCCATCCTTGACGCTCTCGCACCTGTCACCGACTAGGTCGAGGTACCGCAGGCTGGACGCAGCCAGCCCCAGCACGGTCCCGACCTCCTCGGCTGCAGCATACGCGCTCATGACGGTAGACAGGACGACCGGGCGCGTCCTTCCCAGGAACTCGCGCGCGCACTGGACAGCGTCGACGTCTGACACAATAGGATTGCGAATGTCGACGCGACGCGCGGGGACGGCGAGGGGGAGGATAGGGAACCCGGTATCGACACGCTCGACAGAGCCGCGCCACGCGCCGAGAACGTCGGTGTCCACGGGCTGCGACTCGAACGCCCACTCCGGGATGCAGACGCCCCCGCCGACGAAGATGAGTTGGCGGACAGTCGGGAAGGCGTGGGCGAGGGCGGGGAGGGGCGCGACGTCGCCGCCGAGGACGAGGGTGTGGATGGACGCGCTGCTGCTCAGGCCGAAGTCGGGGTACGCGTTGAAGAGCGCCTCGGAGCCCCAGAGCGTCAGCTTGCGCAAGTTCTGGGCACGGCTGAGGACAGAGGATAGAAGCGCGACGGCGGACGCGTCGGTCGTCCATACGCCATCCTGCCTGACGCGCACGGCGTCACGCATCACCTCCAGGGAGCGGAGGGCGTCGAGACGCGCTGAAGGAGGACCGTGCCAGCTGGGCGCGGGGGCGAGGACAAAGTTGCAGAAGTCCTTCAACTGGGAGACGGCGCTGCTACTAGTCTTGTGATAGAGGCCGCCGAACGATACGTCGGAGAGGAAGCGGGGGAAGGCCAGGGTATACGCATGGCGACATGTCAGAGCCAGCTGTGCAGCATCGCGTGGCGAGATGCGCCCCAGGATGTCCGAGAGAACGTCGTAGTTGAGCGTAAGCAGGGTAGGGGTCATCTTGAGGAAAGTATGAGTGCGTGGAGGAGGCGAGAGAAGGGGGGGAGCTGACTCGCAGGCTCACGACGGGATGGGGGACAGGACAAAGATAGTGCGACAAGGCAACTTTTTCTGTTGCGAGCGAATGAGGAGATGCGCTCCTGCAATCATGCTCTGCGGTCGCGTTCCGTTGCTTGCCGTCATCGTCACCGCACCTTCCGGTACTCCGAGGATTACGGGAGCCGTCACGTGAGTCGGCGCTCCGGCATCGCCCTGGTGCACGAGCATTCGTGCGTCGTACGCTCCCAGTCTCTCCGCTGGAGTCCTTGCTAAACACTCTCCTCGACGCCACTGCACACCATTTTCCGAACCGGAAGCACCCGGTGACCAGTACCTGCAGTATGAGTTCAGTGACTTTAGCGATGACCAATACAGAGAGCAGGATGTTGTGCTCTCGCACGTCCCCGACAACTGTCCAGCCTTCTGCCGATAGAGCACGCAACCGCGCTTACCGGAACGGATTCCTATCGTTTGGATGGGCGCGGTCAGCCTGGATTGACTCATTTCCGCCAGGGCATGGCGAGGATGAGGGCTGGAAGGCGAGAGCCGATCCAGACGATCCCGCAGGTTCGGCGCATCTCGGAAGAAGTTCAACTGCCGGAAAGCAGGAGGAACGCTAATGTCGTATGTCTGCTCGACGATAGGGGCTGTGCCGTGGCCATCGTGAGGCGGGGAAGAAGAGGTGCGTCTTATTTCGGGTTGGTGAGGGAGAGACGAGAGCGAGGTGAACTCTCCTAGGCCGCTCTCTGTGTCAATATAAGGCTCTGCTTGCGTCTATGCACGCAGGCGAGGAGGTCACGCCGCCCACGACCGGTGGGCAGCTGATCCTGACGTCGTGTCTACTGCGGCTTCGATTCTGTCCTCGTTTGGCCAACCGCCCTTATAGGAAGGTGACTTAACTAAAAGCACAACGTACCTGTTCTCACCCATCGAAGTCGCCCTAAGATCCGAATATTAGGGGTGGTCAGAGTGCACGATTCCGAGGCGATCCTGAAATCCTGGATCGATTTAAAGTCGACCTGTACTCTGACCATCCCATTCTGAACACGAAACTGGTACTGCGATTCTGCTTTTCTCGGCTATACACTCAACGTCTGCCTTTGATTTCGGGCTCCATCGCGCCCTTCAACACACTACATATCCTCAGAGGTCGAGACAAATTGACTTTGCGTTTCTCCGACCGGACTTGAGCCATCTTGAGGCGAAATCGCCACTATGGGTACAAATCATCCGTGAAGTCGTTGTCTCGACACATGTACCTCATGAGGTTTCTATGCAGGTAACCTGCCAGTTGAAACTGCACGTAATCTGTTTTGTATGAGCTATGGACGGAGAGACAAAGCAGTTTCTCTGTTCATAGCCTGCTCAACTTATCCTGCTGCCATCACAAATCCTAACTTACCAACCGGACAGGATTCAGTACGATACACCACTTCTTACAATGATTTACTGATACCCTCCACTCGCACCTCCCAGCCTTCTTGAGGAAAGCCAGGAGCAGTGCCATTGCTCCCGTCCCATCCTTCTGCCATCATTGCAATCGCATACAGCAGAGCTCCCGATCCCGGGAAATAGGGCGTCGGAACTCGCACTCCGCCGACCGGCATCCCAATATCGTCGAATTCGAACAATGGGTGGAGAAGCCAGTCGATGGCCTTCTCTGTCTCCCCGTTGCGCGCCGCGGACATCGCTAGCATTGGGAAGTCCCATCTGATGTTCGTACAGTACGCCGGTCAGTCAGTACCACTGCTGCAACCTTCGTGCGCGACGAATGCTCACCCCCAGCAATTGCTGATGTTCCAGGTCGTCCAGACCTTCTCTGCGGTCGCCTTCGCGATGTCGAGGCTCACGTTGGCCGTCTGCGGCAACCATCCGTACAACCCGACGAGCGCAGGGTGGTCGTTCGTGTACGCCGGCGTGTCCCAAAAGTCGCTCGGGATCCCTTCGTACACCGCATACAGCCCGTTCTCGATCGGGAGCGGCGCGAGGTTCTCTCGCACCTCCGTCCACGCGCTCGGCACGCGCTCGCCCAGCCTCTCCATCCACGTGCTCGCGTGCCCGAGCCCAAAGCGCCAATACGCGAGCTCGAACGCCGGGTTCCGCGTCGCGTTCGGCGCCGTGTCCTCCGCCACAACGTACATCGGCGGCCCCAGGTCGAAGAGCCCCGTGCTCTCGTTCCGCGTCGCGTACACCTCCATCCAGTCCGCCGTCGCGCGCACGACGTCCCGCCACTTCTCGAGCGTCGTCCGCGAGCGCGTCGCGCGGTACTCGTACTCGGCGAACACGAGCGGGTGCGGCTGCTGCCAGATGAGCAGCTCGTTGATCTGTCCTGGGGCGGAGCGCCCGGACGGGTCTGTCATCTTCGACCAGCGCGCTCCGGCGGAATAGCCTTCTTGGACTTGGGCGCGTTGGAGGGAGGTGGAGAGGAATCGAGCATAGGAGCCGGTTGCGCGGTCGAGGAGATCCCAGTTGTTCCAGAGTGCCCAGTGCGCGCTGTGCCAGAAGAACATCTCCATGTGGAACTTGCCGTACTGTGATGAGAAGGTCAGTACGTGCGTGCGAAGCGGAGCGTTGTTCACTGACCCAGCCGTTGTTTACCAAGCCCGACTTGGATGCGAGTCAGTATACGTCACGAGGAGCGCGCGATGATCTTACGTGCCTCCTGCGGGGGATTATCCCCAGCCTCGTTGACGCGCAGCAAGTACTGCGAGAGGATGATGCGTCGCTGGAGCTCGTTCGCGCTCGAGTTGCTCGACCCGGTTACGACGTCAACAAACCCATGGTCGGACCAGAACGACTCCCACGTCTTCGTCGACTCGCGGCGTATGCTGCTCACCGTCGGCAGCGCCGGAATGGATCCCGGGGCGTACGCTATTGCAATGGAGAACGACTTAGCCGGCCGACGCGGAACGATGTTGTAGCGATGCTCTTCTGGGGACACCCGCGAGATGGCGAAGCTACTACCGCCCCCAACATAGGTCAAGAACGTGCTGTTGACCAAGGTGTGCGCGACAACCGCGTCGACGTTTTGTCCTAACCCCTTCCCCGTCGTGAGTGTCGTCGTGTGGTTGGCCGTCGCATTCCACACGCCGACGAAGGGCGCCTCGAACTTTGACGTGCCGTCGTTCCACGGAAAGTCGAGGAAGATCCCGAGCCGACCCTGCTGGACGAGCGGAGAGGTGACTGTAACGCCGACTACATCGCTGCTTTGCGCAGAGACCGTCTGCACCGTGACGCTCTCGCCCTGCCACCGGAAGCTGCTCGTGATCGTGCCCGTCCACAGGTCCAACACCTGCCGCGTCCCCGCCAACTCGCCCTCTGTCACGTCCACTGCGGCTCCGTGCCCGTCCAAGAACAGCAGCCCCACCCTGCCCAAGTTCACCCTGTTCGGATTCGAGATCATCCACTGCTGCATCGGCTGCGGGCCCCCGAACATATACTGCACGCCGTCCCACACCACGCCCCTGTACGCGTCCACGTCCGCCTGCGTCGTCCCCTCGGGCAGCGAGTCGTTCTTCCAGCCCCAGTCGGACATGGTCGCCCACGGGAGGAAGGTCTGCAGCCCGGTGACATCCGCCCCGAACGCGAAGTGGCCGTTCCCAACCTGCATGGGGGTGCTCGTGCTAGACGCGGTCCGAATGGGGTTGTAGCGCGAGACGATGGCGTGGCGATCTATGCGCGCCGCCGCCGTTGCGACGGTGCATAGCGCGAAGAGAATGGAGGGGAGCTGGGGTCTTGCTGTACGCATGTTGGTGTGCGCTGGTGGTGGCGGTCAGAGCCCAACAGCGAGAGGACAGGACATGTCCTCGATATATGTCGGGCTTGGTCGCGATCGACCGTTTTCCTGCTACCGACGGTTGTAGCTCTGTGAGGTCAAGCGGTGGGGGTGTGCTGATCGTCTTGTGACAGGTGACTTGCGCGCCGCGGGCCGAGCGGTGGACAGGTTTAGGAGGCATAGGCATGTGACCGTGTCGAAACAGCGCAAATAGCCATGCCTCTGCTGCACGGCTTGAAAGGGTATACATCATGTCATACGTACGTATGGAGATAGCGATGTCCATGATCTGTTTCGGAGGTATTATCTCTTCAGGGATGACGACTCCGGCAGGGATGACGATCCCGGCAGGAATGACGAACGACTCCGGCGGGGAACACGACTCTGGCAGGAATGACGAACGACTTCGGCAGGGAACACGACTCCGGCCGGAGATTGGAGAATTACAAACCGAAGAAACTCCAAAGTGGGCGTCGTCCGGCATGTTTGCGGGTCGCTGCACGTCAATATCTACATACTGACTGCCTGACGGCGAACGGAATCAAGATAGCGCCAACGGCGTGAGCAGGCAGCACTCCCTCCATGTCGGTGCTTTCGTACGTAGCGCTTCTGAATGCAATGAACGCCAACCATCGCAAGACTTACTTCAAGCAGCAGGCGAGAATGGCGGGATGCACTAGGCACCCCGAGTCGAAGCTGAAGGCTTGACTCACCAGGACCAATCAACGCTGCACTCTATTCTCCGTTCGGACAATAGTGCAAATCGTAAGGGAAAGAGGGAGCTTGGTTGAGTCCGGTCGGAAAAGTGGTTACCTTACATATACGGTGTACCCATCGGGAACCACGTAGTGACATCAGACGCTCTCTTCAACTCAGCGACCACAATTTCTAACGATGCCTGGCACCATTCTCAAGCGAAACATCGGCGATGCGACCTTCCCCGCCATTGGCTATGGCGCAATGGGAATAGCTGTAGCCTATGGGCCTCCTCTGCCCCTCGAGGAGGCTCTTAAGGTAAGCATAGCTGCACATTCCCGTGGACTATCCCCTAACACTCAGTGTGGTACTCAGGTCCTTGATGGCGTGTACGCGAGTGGGATAACACACTGGGACACTGCGGACGCTTATTCCGACAATGAATTCATTATAGGACAGTGGTGAGTCCACGTATCCAGCTGGAACGCTTGATACTGGGTCCTGAATTTTCCTTGCAGGTTCAAGCGTACGGGAAAGCGAAATGACGTCTTCCTAGCTACCAAGTTCGGCTTAGGTCGCTACTGGGAGGGCGACGAGACTCGTACCATCAACGGCGACCCTGAATACGTCCCGAAGGCACTTCAGCGGTCCTTAGAGCAACTCGGCGTCGAGAACGTTGATATGTGGTACTTGCACAGGTGCGTTTGCACACGGCCGCGGAGGGCCTTACAGATGCTCAAGGTGCAGAGTACAGGGCCGATGCTAACGTACCAATCGAACTGACTGTGAAGGCGATGGCAGAGCAAGTGAAGTCAGCATCGACATTGTGATAACTACATAGCTGGTCAGACTGATGGCCGTCTCGCTGCAGGGCAGGCAAGGTCAAGTACCTTGGCCTCTCCGAGGTCAGCGCGGACACTCTCCGTCGTGCGCACGCCGTGCACCCTATTGCAGCCGTGCAAGTCGAGTACTCGCCCTTCACGACCGACATTGAGGATGAGAAGATCGGCCTTTTGAAAGCTGCCCGCGAGCTCGGGGTTAAGGTTGTCGCCTATGGAGCACTCGGACGTGGACTGCTGACTGGCAAATATGTAAGAATATCAAAGTCGAACGGCTCCTTCTGCCGAGAGGGTTTTACTGAGCCATCGTGCAGACGGATCCGGAGCAGTTCCCTCCAACCGACTTCCGCAGGATGATCCCGCGGTTCTCGAAGGAGAACTTCCCGAGCATTCTCAAGATCGCAGAAGGCCTGAAGAAAGTCGGGGAGAAATACGGTGCATCGTCCGGCCAGGTCGCTCTTGCTTGGTTGCTCGCGCAAGGAGAGGACATCATCCCTATTGTGGGCACGACGAAGCTCGATGTGAGTCTCTCGCGCTCAGAATACCCTGATTAGTGAGTTTACCAGTTCTCGTGCAGAACCTGAAGGAGAACCTTGGCGCATATGATGTGAAGCTGAGCCCCGAAGACATTGCGGAGGTACGCCGCCTTGCGGATGGGGCGTCAGTGCCTGGCGACCGGTACCCGGCATTCCTGTTCCACACGCTCTTCGCCGATACTCCTGCTCTTCAACAGTGAGAAACGGGAGTTGTGTATCGAATACAGAATGGGTCTGCCAAGGTGGGGTATAGTCTAAGATTGCTAGGCACACTGTCTCCGAGGATTTGAAATGTTTACGACAATGCTACTGATGTGTACCAAGATTGAACGTCTGCAGCGTGGCGGCGTCCGCCCCGGACGCGAAGTGGCCGCTGCAGTGACCTGCACAGGCGTGCTGGTGCTGGACGCGGTTCGAACGGGATTGTAGGGCGAGATGATGGCATAGCGATCTATGCATGCGGCCTCCGCCGCCGTCGCGACGTTGCATAGCGCGAAGAGGGAGGGGAGCCAGAGGTTTGCTTTACGCATGTTGGTGTGCGCTGGTAATGGCGGTCAGAAGCCAACGGCGAGAGCAGGTCGAGTCCTCAATATATGTTGGGCTTTGGTCGCCATTGACCATTTTCACCGTCGACGGCGTTACCGTGAGGTGGGGGTGTGCTGACTCTCCTCTTGCTATAGGTGACTCGCGACCTGCGGTCCGGGCAGTGGGCGGGCCCGGGCTTAGGGCCCGACATAGGCATGTGCCCATGTCGGAATGTTGCAAACGGTCATGCCTCCCCCGTGTACGTTTTGAACGAATCAGGTAGAGCATGCGTACGTATGGCGATAGCGATGTCCATGATTTGTTTCTGAGGTGCATCATTCCTTCAGGGATGACGACTCCGGGCCGGCGATTGGAGATTAGCAGAACTACGAGGCTCCAACGTGGGGGCCATCCGGAACCTTTGGAGTTATTGCACGTCAATATGTACACGCTAATTGCCTGACGGCAAACGGGAACAGTTTAGCACCAACAGCGTGAGCAGGCAGCACTCCCTGTCGGGTCCGAGCGTCGGCCCCTGCAGACGATGCTCGCAGCACAGCCACTCACTCAAGCGCCTGAGGTATCGACGGTTTCGCCGTACGCAGCGAGAGGCAGCGCTCTCAGCGGATGCAATGACCGCCACCCATCGCAAGACGTATTTTAAGCAGCAGGCGAGGATGACGGACTACCTTCGGGATCCACTTAGTGCTTCGACTCGAAGCTGAAGGTCTGACTCACCAGGATCAATCCACTGCGCTGTCCGGGTCTATTCTCCGTTCGGACAATAGTGCAAATCGTAAGTAAGGTGAGGGAAGAGCTTGATTGACTCCGGTCGGAAAAGTGGATACCTTGATATACGATGTTCTCATCAGGCAAGGAAACCCCAGGCCGCAACATCAAACCCTCTCTCCTATCCACTGACAGTGACCACAAGTTTAAACGATGCCTGGCGCGATTTTGAAGCGAACCATCGGCGATAAGACCTTCCCCGCCATCGGCTATGGTGCGATGGGAATAGCTGCAGCCTATGGAACTCCTCTGACCATCGAGGAAGCCCTTAAGGTGAGCATAGTTACACATTCCCATGGACTATCCCCTAATGCCCAGTGTTTTGTTCAGGTCCTCGATGGCGTGTACGCAAGTGGGGTAACGCAGTGGGACACTGCGGATGCCTATTCCAACAGCGAATACATTATCGGACAGTGGTTAGTTCACCTGATTATCAGAACGCTCGATACTGGTTCCTGAGATGCATGCAGGTTCAAGCGTACAGGAAAGCGAGATGAGATCTTCCTTGCCACAAAATTCGGCTTTGGTCACCACTGGGAGGGCGACGAGACTCGTACTATCAATGGCGACCCTGACTACGTGCCGAAGGCAGTCCAGAGATCCTTGGAGCAACTCGGCGTGGATTACGTCGATTTGTTGTACTTGCACAGGTGCGCTTGCACTCGTCAGCTGAAAAGTATACAGACGCTGAAGACATAGATCGCAGGGCCGATGCTAAAGTACCGATAGAACTGTCTGTGAAGGCGATGGCGGAGCAGGTGAAGTGAGCGTCTGCATTTGTAGATCCTGCATACTTTAGTAGAACTGACAATCATCTCCCTGTAGGGCTGGCAAGGTCAGGTACCTCGGTCTCTCCGAAGTCAGCGCGGACACTCTTCGTCGTGCGTACGCCATACACCCTATTGCAGCTGTCCAAGTCGAGTACTCGCCCTTCACGACCGAGATCGAGGATGAGAAGATCGGCCTTTTGAAAGCTGCCCGCGAGCTTGGGGTCAGGATCGTCGCTTACGGAGCGCTCGGGCGTGGACTCCTCACTGGCAAATATGTAAGGATACCAAAGTCGAACGCCTCCTTCCCTGCTGAGCCATCTTATGTTACAGACAGATCCAGATCAGTTCCCTCCAACCGACTTCCGTAGAACTATTCCGCGGTTCTCGAAGGAGAACTTCCCGAGCATTCTCAAGATCGCGGAAGGCCTGAAGAAAGTCGGGGAGAAATACGGTGCATCGTCCGGCCAGGTCGCTCTTGCTTGGGTGCTCGCACAAGGCGAGGACATCATCCCTATTGTGGGCACGACAAAGTTCGACGTGAGTCGCGTACGTTTGAGATACCTCGATGAGCGATCTTGACACCCCTTACTGTGCAGAACTTGAAAGAGAACCTTGGTGCATATGACGTGAAGCTGAGTCCCGGAGACGTTGCGGAGGTCCGCCGCCTTGCGGATGGGGCCTCTGTGCCTGGCGACCGGTACCCGGCACGCCTATTCCACACGCTCTTCGCCGATACCCCTGCTCTTCAACAATGAGAAACTGGACTTTTGTATTGCATACAGAATGGGCCTGCGCGGGGCGGAGTATAGTTTGGAATTCGTACTTATGACGACAAAGGCTCGCAGCCCACTGCTGCAAGTTCCTCTTGAGGCGTCTCTGGACGGTACTTAGTATCTGTGATTAGAGTCGGTTTAGTCAGCTGTATTGTAAGTGTTTCGCCCGGCTGTTCATGTCCCTGAAGGCTCCGAAAGTGCGCCGCGGTCATATCCCTCGCCGATTTCACATAATTGTCGCGCTCATTTGCAAGAACAATCCGAAAGAATGAAAGTCAACAAGCAACAGGCAGTGTCAAATGGTGTTTCCGAAATCTTCAACATTTCTGAGAGATGAATAGTCCTGTGGCATCCCACTGGTGGCCAGTTCCCAGCCAATCGTCGTGACCCTCGTTTGCTCCCTATATGACGTGTCTCCGGAGGTCTTGGAAGCGGAACCACGGAGGTTGAGCAGAACCCGTGTGACGAGGGTGCTATGTACTACCCTAAGGGGCCTTTCATCGAGAATTAGCACAGAAACAGACCATCCACTAGCATAAAGGCTTACATCTCCATCGCTGAGGAAAACTCCGGCTAAAAATGCAGCACGGACTCAGCAGTCTGCACAAGCACATAGTAGTGAATATAGTGTTTACTTCGGCGAGCATGAGCACCAGGAGATTGGCCACTGAGATCGCTGAAAGCACGCATTCGTCAGCAACGAGGGCAGGAGATCATAAGATTTGAGAAGCGTACTCCCTATGAACAGATAAGCTAGCGCGCCTTCGGTAACACTGTAGTCAATAATTATTCTGAAATGCATCTTCCGATCTCACTCACAGTCGCGGTATATAGTAGGAAACAATGTTCCTATCGCGGCACTCGGAACTATACACAACAATCATTAGAGGAATGGCGACAAGAAATACACTGTCAAAACCGACCTGCTCTGCGTTCTCTGTACCATAGTACGAAGGTCAATACGATGATAACTAGGCATAGTGCAGGAATGATCTTCAGCGCTTTGTGGCTTATGGGAACAAGATAGTTCCTAACCGGTGTCCCCGAGAACCATGCACGCTAATGCTGGCCAAGCATCCGGGTTGCTTGGAACACACTCAATGAGACGTGATGCATTCTCCGCAGGAACTAGATGCTTGTGATTCGACACATCACTAAGATCGGTCGAAATACTCACATTCTACGTATAGGTTGGACTGATAAACGGCATAGACGCACACCATCTATGATATGGTCAAGAAGGGCATGTCACAGAAAGTGCAAGCACCTACCCCAATGGCGCTCGCTCCTCCGGCAAGTAAGGCCAGTACGTACTTGTTCCATCCCCATAGAGCGATCGTTCTGGCGAGCAAGATAGCTGGCGAGTTGTTCTATCAGCATTTCAACAGCGGTATTAGTAGCTCGACCCCACGCTTCACCTTCGGAACAAATCGTGCCGATGAAGTAGAAGCCTTGAAATATGAATGACATGGCATGACGGTCCAGGTTGACGCTGAGTGAAGGGAATACTAACTAGAGATGACCTTGTAATGCGATAAGCAGAGCTATGGATTTCTTCGTGAGCAGCGGTATGGACACTTGGAAGCGGGTCCTGACCTGTAAATGTGCGGGTGTTTGGAAGATCGCTGGACAACACCGAGATGGGCCTTACGTCCTCTGAGAGCAATATCGAGAGGTGACTCACTGACTATATCCAGTGTCTGGTCCACGAGGGGCGAGTACTTGTTGAACAAGTACAGAGCTTTGGAAATGCTCATCCTTCCTGGCCACACGAAAGCAGCCTGTCGTGCCTGATCAGTACAAACCTTACATGGCCCCACCAACAAAGGACAACAGGTACCTCGTCGGGGAGGGTCGACAGTATTTCGAGTAACTAGCATGAGTCAGCATATGTAATGGAGAATAGAGGACATAAAGAACTCCACCAAAAGGGTTCCTGATGACACTGCAATACACTGACGTTAGCTCCCGCATACATCACGGCGAAAGCGGAAGGGAGTACCTTTGACGTACTAACAACGATTTTGGTCAGGTGAGCTGAACCGATGAATTCTAGGCAGCATACCTTAGAAGCTCTCAGCAGATAGAGATCGGAGTATCCGCCAACGCCGTAGACATTTTGGCCTAGGGTCGGAGGGAAGCTGGCATACATTGCGAGGAGTGGAAGCTCAACTAGAATGCACGTCCACTCCTTTTATCCCAACCTTCGCTCCTGGGGATTAGACATACGCAAGGCCTCGGCGGGCCAAATCTCGTCAAGAAGGGTCCAAGCATGGAAACCGGTTATAGCGGTGTTCAGTGGCCAGCTCCCGTCAACTGTTCCCAGAAGACGGGTCAAAGACGCCAGAAGACAAGGACGTGTCCGCCGAAGATAAATTGAGATGACCAAGTGTCCACGGTACGGGAACACATATAGCCACACGGAAAAGGTCTGTAGCGCAGGCTCTCCGAACCAACCACTAGATGCCCGAGGTTCGACACGCGGACTACGTGAGTTCTCCGCCGGATTCACGGCATGTCCGACGAGTTGTGTTCTTGCTGTCACCTCGCTCGCGGCCAGACTTAGAGCCTGTGAGAAAGTGGTCATGCTGAGAAGACTCAAAGGCACACAGCCCGGAGCGACCAACATCGTGAACCACTGGCGTCCGGAGGGAGGTCCGAGATCCACCGGACACAGACGGAAGCTAGCGGATGTATGCATAGATTGCTGTTCGGTTCACGCAGTCTGAGGCACTGTTTTGCGAGGCTGAGAGCTCAACAGCCCCAAGCGTGCCGCGAAGTCCAGAAGCGCAGTGAGTTGGATGGTCGTCTTGTAACTGCATTGAATAGTGACCGTGGCATCTTTTGGACACAGGCCACCGCCACTCAGCACAATATGATTTCGTTTCCAATATATGCACTGGAGTTTTGGAGCTTGAGACCAGAGCGGAAGTACTGAGCTTCTCTCGGGTGTTCTACAAGCGATGAGCACTGGGGAATTACTATGCAGCGCCAAGAATGAACACGTGCACAAATTCGAAAAAGAAAAAACAAGAGCAAAAGATCAGATGAAGCACTGAAGGACGCGAATGGTGATTCACCGGTGAAGGAAAGCACGGGCATACTTGTGTCTCAAGTCAAGGCATGACAGCGCAGGAAGTCAAAAGGTATAAAAGACGCACAAAGGCCATGTGCTCGACAGGATGGAACACTCGAGGGTAGGATGCTACTTACCGCTCATCTAGACATTACCACGGCTCATAACCGCGCCCGCCGATTGTTTGAGAGTGTGTTTCTGACTTACAAGGTCTGCAAGCTACAACCCGGAGCACCGGACAAGCAGTCCATTACACGCGAAAACGACGGGTCGCCATGAGCTCATCGTCCGGATATGCGCGGCAGAGCATCTTCAGCGAATTAGGAGGGCCGACATTGATGTCAAGTTCTCTTCAGCCAAGAGAAAGAGACGAGATAGCACAGCAGGATCCAGATCCAGGCCGTGTAGCTGTCGAATGCAGCGCGGGGGTGAACGAGGAGAGGTACGACACAGCCAGCGCCACGTCGCACGGTTTTCCCGGTCAGCCCGGAAAATGGCGCTCAGCAGCTTCTGATGGACGGTGACACCAGGAATTCTCCTGCCCATGCATGTCTCTACTTACCAGAATACTGAGCGGGCACCTCCGGAAGGGATGACTGCGAAGTGTCTGAGACGGACTCCTTCGAGGTTTCCAACCATAAGGTCCAAAGGATCAGAGATAGGAGTTGTTTGGTAGTAGGGCTCAAATACGTCAGCCCTCCTGAGCCCCGACGATCCAATGTTTCTGCTCGAGGTTATCAATTTGTGGAGTTGATATTGAGCCGTGAGTTACGCTCTCTGGAGCCCATTCTAGATTTCCTGTACTTGAGTCTCGCCACCAACTCGAAGGCCACTATATGGAGGACCTAAGTGAGTGACCGAAAGCGACACTTTCTTGCCATTCTCCTCTGTTGATTACAACTAGGGCAGACCCTGGTTATTAATGAGAGTACAACGTGGACGGATGTATTTCCGAATCAATAAGACCCAATAAATTATCGTCGCGACATATTTCCACTCAATTCCGCTGTGGCTTGTCCAAGACGCGAGTCAAGTAATGCAGTGCTCATGGGGAGATCATCATCGGTCTCGGTGCTGGTGGTATTGGTTGGTCTTCATGAGTTGGGGGGTCGTGTCTGTCCTCTCCGGGAAAGGGACAGGATTGGGCGGCCAGGTCCCATGCTCTTGACTGCTCCAGACTGGTCCCGCCACGACGTCGAGCAGCGGCAAATTTGCGGATGTTCAGTAGCACCCTCGTGCACACGGTACTATGCACGATACGGAGAGGCCTATTATAGAACCCTGTATCAATTTTTCCATTCTTTCCTTTGAACGGTCCACCGACGAACTCACATCATCAAGGATGTGGATAGTTCCACCTGAAGACGACGAAGATCATGCCAGATCCATCGATGCGTGTGAGAGCGGCTGACTCACTGGTGCGAGGACTGTCATCAGTAAGTTGGCAATCCAGACCGCTGCAGTCCAGATACAATATGAGATACAATCGCATGCTCGAGGTAGTATGCGAGGAACCCACCTTTCACGACCAGGTAGGCCAAGGCTCCTGTACGATTTCGGGGTGATCAACACAGGATTGATCACGCCTTCCGAAGTAAAGCGTTCTTACCGTCATGGTACATCACCGTGAGCAGATTACTGCGGGTCGCACCTGGAACTAAACAATACTGTAAGCCACGGAGGAGCGCCTGGGTCCTTACCGATATACGCGTACTAGCCAGCCGTTCCTGGTACCACTTCATGAATGTCAACGTGAAGATCGCTGATCATGGATAAGATTCATAAGCTGCTGTGGGCGGATACCGCCTGAGGAGAGAAGGCTTGATGCTCACCGATCTCGCCAAGGCACATGCCCACAAACGCAGGCCAGACCTCGGTATCGGCAGCAATGCATCCCGTCATGCGCATCATACTCTCCGGAGGGACTTGCGTCGCACGTGTGTAAGCATATGATGACTGTGGAGACAGAAGAAACTTCACATTGTACGTGGATGTTCGAAGTGTATACAACATAGAAGCAAAAGAGCTAGTACATTGCGTTCAGAGGGGCCTAGAGCACAGATACCATGTCACTCACGAGAATCGAGGCGACACCTCCGCCCAACAGCAAGATGATGTATTTGCTCCACCCCCAGATTGCTCCGGTTCTAACCAGCAGAATAGCTACGGAATGCAGCGGTGATTTGAGTTGAATATGTAACACGTTGTTGGTTCTCACCTTCAGAGCATAGCGTGCCCGCGAGATATGTCCCTGTCCGAATTTTATATCCTATGGCAGAATGTACGCGAGCATCGCACTTACACGACAACACGCCCCAGTGTATCATACATAGCTGTGAAGTAGTAGTGAGCGACGACGAAGCTGTTGGGACGTATAGTAACAACTGACGTGTAGATTGCTTGTAACGCCGAAAGCCACTGATCACCGTACGTCAACAATACTCCTAGACAGTTCTCCCTATGCTGGACGCACTTATCTGGTCAATTATCTCTTCTGCGAATGGCCAGTATTTGTTGAGAAAGAAGAGGACATTGAGGGCACTGAAATCGGAGGTCCACACGAGAGCAACCTGTCCGAGTTCCTATCAGTCCGAAGTAGCATACATCCGAAGTTGTCTGACTTCGTCGGGGAGCGTAGAGAAGGCCTCCAGAACCTTGCGCGAGATGAGAACATGGAGGGAGGCCGATCGAAGAGATGTCCTCACCAAGAGAGTTACTGAGGCGGCTTGAAAGAATCGGGTTGGCAGGTCCCTCATCTGCGGAGAATGTTGAGACTTGCAGCGCACCTTTGAAGTACTGGAAGCATTGTCGTAAGCATAGCTCAGATATAGAAGCAAAGGACAGCACCTTGTTGACCCTCAACAGGTAGAAGCCCCAGTCTCCTTGGACGGTAAAGGTATGCAAGAGGTCACTTAGGTTGCTCATGATCATGTCAGACAAGAGGAGCTCCGAGATGTTAGGAGCGTCCATCTTAATATATCTTCTACATGATAGATTTCTGATCAGATTGCAAGGCAAGAGACGTCGGTCGCTTGGGCAAAAAAGATGGAAACGGCGAGGTATGGAAACCGGCGGTGGCGCGACAGCCCTACAAGTGAGTCAATCGGACAACGCGATACTTCTCTGTGCGACGCACTCGAAAACACTCACTGGCAGGTTGATTAGAAGCATTTCTAGGGGGCAAACTGATCAAAGGGCCTAGTGCCACGCTGCATGTCGTGAGCACTCGCTTCCTTAGGCTGAGCCACCCTATGATGCACTCCCCTCCGGCGAATCAGAGCAAGGCTGATAGCGGGGAATGGTATGGACCGAAAGGGTAGGGTCGTTTCGCAGCTGCCGAACGTGAACGAGGATGGCTGATTGCGGTTGTGTTCACGTCTCGTAAATGCAGTTGCCCGATCTGTCAATAGATGTCGTCATTGCATACCAAGCCCGCACCAAGCGCCCGCCACGCGTATGTACTTAGACTTTGCGTCGATACTGTGGGATGTGCCGCCCCCGACGAGCGAGACAGAGGCCAAGACAATTGACGACAGCAGCGTGCTCCTTGATTTATCAAAGTCGAACAGCGTCAACTCGTCTAGCGCGAAACCCGACCTAGGTAGGTGAGACTATCAGGGAGACGGTATCCTTCCATCGTTGCGTTCGTACTGATCTGGAGACCAGTTGGCATTAGAACATAGAACATGCAGCATCGCGACCACTACGCACCTCATCTCAAGCGCGCCTTCAACGGATACTACACGCGCGTGCAGCTCGCAGACGGCGCGACCCTCGCCGTCATATTTTGTTGGGTGCGCAAGGCCCCGGAGCGCAAAAACCTCGTCCTCGTCTGCTACACGCCCTGTGTCCGACCGCCCGTCGTGCCCCCATCGCAAGGCCCCTCAATTGCCACGCTCGCAGGGTCAAGCACGGGAAACACGACGCTGCCCGGGGACACGACGCCCGGTCTCCCGTACCCATGCGCGGACTCGCGCGCGTTCAAGTACGAGTTTTACCCCGAGAACTTCGAACTTACCGTCGGGCCCCCACGCCAGCCGCACGCCAGCTTCACCATCAGCGCGCCCAGAGTGGGTCACATGAAAGTCACCGCGGACGAGGTCGAGTACTGCATCTCCGTCCCCGAACGCAACCTGCACGTCCACCTCGCGCTCGACGCGCACGTTCCCTGGGACCCCGCGCAGCCGCGGCGCGGGCCGATGGGGCGCATCCTGCACTTATCGTCGCTGCTCCCGCTGAACTGGCATGTGCGCTCGACGGCGTCGCGTGCGACGTACGCCGTGGCGCACCATGGGAATAAGGTGCGGGGCATCGGCTTGGCGCATGTGGAGAACAACTGGGGGAACTCGTTTCCCACTGGATGGATTTGGGCTCAGGCGTTCGATGCGCCGCCCCGTGCAGACGCGGACGGGAGCGTTGACGCGCCGACTGACAGTGAAGGCGGAGGGGAAGACGTCGGAGGGGAGCCAGACGAAGGCACACGATCGTTCGCCATGGCGGGAGGACGGGCGTTCATGGGCGTGCAGGCGTACCTCGTAGGCTACCGCTCACCGAAATGCAACTGGGACTTCCGCCCGCCCGTCGCGATGGGCGTTGGGAAGCTTGCGCCCTTCATGGACGTCAGGCACGACAGCCGAAGCGGGGGGGTCGCCATCCGGCTCAGGACGTGGAGGCGACGCTTGGAGGTCGCGATCGAGGCACCCCCAGAGACGTTCATCGGGATGGCTGCGCCCTTGCCCAAGGGTCACGAACCTGGCTTTGCGCGGGAGAGCTTCCAGGCGACCGTGCATGTGAAGGCGGAGAGGCGGCGGTGGCCGTGGTCGCAGTGGGAGGTTGTCGATGAGGTCGTGCTCGGACGCACAGCCGACGGGCTGAGCTGCGGGGCTCTCGAGTTCGGGGGTGCCTTCTACAAGGTTGGCGAGGATGGCGTGTAGATGCGTAGAAGCTCCACTTATATCCTAGGTCGCTGTCATCTTGGGAGTCGCATGTCCTCACGAAGCACGCATATGCGTCTAACACAGAGAGAAGTGTCCTGTTGGGGAGCAAGATGATTAGAACGCGATGCATGTTGCCACGGTCCAAGCAACCGAGAACATGAGAACTCAAGGAACTGAACGCTACTCAATGACAGCGCTACAGGAACACCGCACATGTGATACGGCGGGGGTCGAGGTTAGGCCTGGTCAGGCTGGGTCTTCCGAGGTCGTGGGGATGTCCTCGTCCTGGTGACAAGGTCATCTGCTCTGCGCAAGCCGCCACCTGCCACTCCACTCTATGCGCGCAAGGACGCGGGCGGGAACACGGCGAGCCCAGTATAGCTCGCTATAGCAGCTACTGACCCATGGGACGCCCCTATATAAGTCGCACGCCGTTCTCACCCCTTGCCTCTCGTTCTCCGCACGACCCCCACCTATAATCTGGACGGACGACCACCCTTCGCAGCCTCAGCTGTAGACCGTTAGACTTTAGACTCGCGTAGAGTTCAACGAGCATCATGACTGAGACCCAGGCCCCTACCACCATCGAGATCAACGACGCCTACTTCTGCCCGCACTTCAAGGAGGTCGTGAGTACCGTTCGCCGGACGTCCCACGCTCCATAGCATGACCCGAACACGACGTCCGACAGTGCGCGGACTGCTCATACGACGGACGGGAGGAGAACGATGCCTTCTTCGGGGTATGTAGTGCCGCACGCGACGTTCGAGAGCCACGTTGCTGACCTGATGTGCGACTGCCCAGTTTGACCCCATCGACCGCGAGGGCCTCGAGGCCCCGGCGTCGAGCGTGAACAAGGAGGGCCAGTATCAGTGCAAGAAGCACGGCTCGACTGGTGCGTCCCGCTCGCGTGCAGTCAGGCGCGCTGATCGTTCAACTGTCTTCGGACGCCCGTGCGTGCAGCGTGCAACCAGTGCTACGGGTGGAAGAAACAGATTACGAGGGCGAGAGCGGCCGCGAAGAAGGCGGGGAAGAAGGCGTGACTGCTGTGTTCTCCGATGGCCTCGAATGTGCTGCGCGTCGCGAAGAAGCTTGAGGGGCAAGGGAATGCAAAGTGGCTTGGAATTCGAAGACGAGACGCTGTACGAGTATCCTGTGTACGATGCGGCATTTGTATCACGAATAACAACAGCATGCGACATTGATGTACCCGGATACGACGTGCACGACAGGAATGACGGTAGCAATGGGGATATGATCGAAGAACCTCGGGGCTCGGGGAACTGGAATGGGCCCGAGAGACGAGTGACGACGGGCGTACAGACGATGGCGTGAACTGAGGACATACCTTGCGCACGTTCTTGTCACCTTGTCCTGCGCAACGGAGAAGGAGCTCTCCTTTTCTCAAATAACCGTGCCGAGCCAAGTTCTGAACAATGCTCGGCGATAGCAATGAACGACCCCGCTTCCTGACTGACTGTAAGGATTTCCCTAGCTATCTTATATGCGTCCTGCCGAATGGGTCAACAGTGGCCGACATGTCCAGTAGGTGATGACACTTACCTAGATGTCCTGGCTGCTTGGCTCGATTCATACTCAGATCAATCACGATCATCCAATGCAGCATTCGGATTGTATACAAAGCCCATGTGCGCTCATGATTCAAACGGACAAACCCGAAGGCTTGAACCCGTGGATCCATGGATGGGGAAATGAGATGCCAGAAGGCTCTCGGCCAGCACCGTCAAGCTTTCAACTGCCATTGATATCCCGAGACAATGATGCGGCTTGGGAACACTCCCGTCGCCATTGCATGTTGTCGCCGACAGGATTGGGCTGTGAACGTTCAAACGAACCGAGTTGACATGAGCGCACGTAAACAGTGTACATCCGGGACCAATGGCGCGCGCGGCGAATGTAGACGGCGAGCATCTGACCTGCAATGTCGACGAGGATCCGAGAAACAAGTGTAAGCGAGCGACGGAGAGAGGTAGCCATGTCAGCCCCGAGAGACAGGCGGAGGCGGGGGAGAGAGCATATGGTTTTGTCAGCGACGTAGCGCGCCCGATCTCGTCATACTGCCGCAACCACCCAAGACGAAGTCTGCCGCCCCTCAGATTCATATAAATCCTCCAGGCTGAGGTCTTTCTCTGTTCACCATCTTCATCGCTAGCTCTTGCTGTTTTCTTCGTGCTGCTCACGCTGTGCATCTGCTGAACATTCTCAACTTGTGTTTTGATACCTCGCATCTCGCTCTAGCGCTCTACTTGCACCATGTCCCCAGCCATCTTGAACGGAGAGCACGCCGCACCCAACGGCCAGTCGAACACAAACGGCATTCATGCCATCAAGGAGCACGCCTCGCTCGACGGTTTTGGCACGCGCGCCATCCACGTCGGCTCGGAGCCCGACCCATCGACGAGCGCGGTCATCCCCGCCATCTCCCTGAGCACGACGTACAAGCAGCACGGAGTAGGGAACCACAAGGTGCGCTTCATCCCAGCCTCCGCAGCCCTTCCGTAACATGAATCTTATGCGGCATGGCGCCTTCGTTGCGTCAATCTCACCCAGGGTTTCGAGTACTCGCGCTCCGGCAACCCGAACCGGAACGCGCTCGAGGCGACGCTCGCCGCGATAGAGTCCGGAGGCGCGTACGCGCTCGCCTTTGCCTCCGGCTCGTCGACGACCGCGACCGTCCTCCAGGCGCTCGGCCCTGACGCGCACGTCGTCAGCGTGAACGACGTCTACGGTGGGACCTTCCGCTACATGACGCGCGTCGCCTCGGAGAATCAGGGCTTGCAGACCACGTTTGTGGACCTCGAGAACGCGAGCGATAGCGAGGTTCTCGCGTCCTTCCGTCCAAATACCAAAGTACGTCCGCTTTCTGCGAGCTTCCCGCGATGACTGGCGACTTAACGTATCCGTCGTGCAGCTCATCTGGATCGAAACCCCGACGAACCCCACGCTCCGTCTCGTCGACATCGCGCGCATCGCTTCTCTAGCGCACTCCGCGCCCTCGAAGCCCCTCGTCCTCGTGGACAACACCTTCCTCTCCCCCTTCTACCAGTCCCCGCTCGTCCTCGGCGCCGACATCGTCGTGCACTCTCTGACGAAGTACGTCAACGGCCACTCGGACGTCGTCATGGGCGCCCTCATCCTCCCCGCGCACCACGCCGCGCTCGCGGAGAAGCTCCGTTTCCTCCAAAACGCCGTCGGCTCCGTGCCGAGCGCGTACGACTGCTGGCTCGCGCAGCGCGGCGTCAAGACGCTCCACCTGCGCATGAAGGCGCACGGAGCCAACGCGCTCGCCGTCGCGCGCGCGCTCCAGAAGTCGCCGCACGTCGAGGAGGTCATCTACCCCGGGCTCGCGAGCCACCCGCGCAATGACCTCGCGTACCGCTCGCTCTCGTCGCATGCGCGCGCGTACGTAGACCGGTTCCTGAAGGATCACGGGGATGCCGCGGGCGGGTTCCCATATGGGGGCATGATCTCGTTCCGCATCCGCGGCGGGGCCGCTGAGGCGGAGAAGTTCTTGACCTCTACGCGGCTGTTCACACTCGCGGAGAGCTTGGGTGGCGTGGAGAGCTTGGCGGAACTCCCTGCGCAGATGACGCACGGGTCTATTCCGCCTGCCGAGCGTGCGCTGCTGGGCATCGGGGATAACCTCATCAGGCTGTCTGTTGGCGTGGAGGAGGAAGAGGATCTCGTGGCTGACGTAGAGCAGGCCTTGGAAGCGGCTGCTTCGCTCTCCAAGGACTTGTGAGCGGACGTGTCCTGTCGGAGGAGCTCAGATATTTATTGTTGTACGACGAGATCTTGAGGTCCATGACTGTTGTGTTTTACCAAGCATTTATCTAGACGCATATTTATAAGTAGATATACAGCCTCGGTACAGTAATGCACGCATGAGTTTCTTGGGCACCGGTGTCATACATCCATGGTCAGATCTCTGCGCAGCATCCGCTGCCCGTCTTCCGAAGCATCACACCTTCATCGCAACTCCAACGATATGATCCGCCATTCTCCAACCATGCTCATCCGCGCCGACATCCAAACATTTCTGCACCCACGCCTGGCAAAACAGTGAGCACACTCGCTCTGCGGATACAGAGGTTGCAGATACTCACCTCAAACTCCTCTCCCTCCAACTCGTTCACCAACTTGTCCAGACCTCCAGCCAACAGACCCTCCGTCCCGACCATCTCCACGTCCTCCACACCTGTCGCCTCTCTTCAAACTCCGGGCATGTTGTCCGGCAGCTCATGATGCAACACCTCCCCACCCGGCGCGAGCTTTACATAGACCCCGTCCTGCGCATGTCGAGCATAGAACTCCGGCTTGCGCGCGAGCCGTGCGGGCTCCTCCAGCGCGAGGCCGCGGTAGCGCGCGTACCGGCTGACCCACGCGCAGAAGAGCACGCCTCCGTCCGGGCGGACGAAGTCCCACGCGTCGCGGAGCGCGGAGGTCTGCGGCCATGATGTGGTAGAGGGGGCCGAGGAGGAGGACGGCGTCGAATGTGCCGCATTCGTCTGCGAGATCGGGGTGGTTTGCGAGGCGCGTCGCGTCACCTTGGAGGGGCGGGCGCGTCGGGGGAAGATGCGGCGCGTGCTTGGGCTAGGGCGAGGAGGCCTGAGGAGACGTCGACGAGCGTGACTTCGTGGCCAAGTTCCGCGAGCGCGAAAGACTATGGGCCTAGAGTGCAGAGCAGTCAGAACGCTGACTGTGCGGGTGTTCGAGTCAATAGTGAATTATCTGCTTGGGCGTATGCTAGCGACAGGTTTGTCGTCCGCATTCAAGCAGGATCGCCACAATTGCGCGCATGTACCTACAGAAGGGCAAGCAAGCGGGTACACTACCTGTGCCTCCACCCATCATGTATCTTGCATCCGGGCCGATCTGGAAAACGCACGATAATGGTTCGCAGAGTCACATGGACCTCGATCTTGTGCGCGCGAAGGCGGCCACCTTCTATCTCAGGATGTGCGGTGTAACAGCTTGCCATGACCGCATTCAGATCCTGAGCAGGGGTCGTAGCCGTCGAAGACATCGCGTGAGTGAGTGGGACAAGCTGCAGGTCGGGAGGGTACCTGCGGTGTCTTAGATTCCGGGAGACATGCCATGGTCAGCGTTATAGGGGACCACAGATCCCCTCGGCATGGCTGAGAACAGCCACTGCCAGCACGGACCCAACGTTGTCCCACAGTGACTCGAAGCGTGAGTACAATTGGCTCGCACAATAAGCCCAGTCCAATCCAAGAGAACCCCCAGTGCCAACGGTGTCCTTGGGCGGGTATAGCAAGGGAGTGCAGACGTTCTGATAGACGGATCCGCCTCCGTTGCGCACGGACTCGCTACAGCTTGATCCTGCGAAGTGATCTAATCCTAGTACAGTGTCGTGAGTCAGATCTCGTTGGGTCCGCAGATGACTCACTTTCTCTTCCTGTAAACACACAGTACGCCGCATCCCAAACTCAAATCATATCACATTTTGCTCGTTGCACGGATGCCAAGGGGGAAAGCAGAGCACACATGCAAAGGCGGTGGGGCGGCGAGGTGTTCCTCTTTGAATGTCTTTGTATAAGCACTACCCTGCCATATCAGTCGTACGGAGAGCAAATCGAGTGCGATTAACATGTAAACGGCTTTCCAACAAGCCCTGCATCGTACGCGTCCGCGATCAGCTGAGAATACACGAGAACATTGTAAGCGGACCAACAGCGATCATCCACAAACAGCGCACAATACCTTGATTGAGACATACGTCCCGGCCACACACATGAACGCCCCCGCGAGGACGGTCGCGACAGCCAACGATGTCCCGAGCCGCCTCCTCTTCAGCGCATCAAGCCCTCCCTTGAGGTGGAAGGTATCGTAGAGCCAGAAGAAGCCAGCCACTCCGTAAGTGTACCACGACGCGAAAAGCGAGGCTGTGATCCCGGTGAGGTACGAGAAAATGGGGACGGCGCTCGCCAGCACGAAGGACACCGCGACAGAGGCAAAGCAGAGCCCGACCCATGTCGACCAGCCGAGCACCGTGTGCGTGTAGATGTGGTGGGTGCCCCGGAAGACGCGGACGAAGACAAGCTTCGCCGCGGTATGGGCATAGATCGCTCCTGTTCTGTCAGACGACGACGACGATGAGCACGCGCTTCACGTCGAGCCAGAAGGTGACCTACATGAGGAAGTTCACCAAGCCGAAGGCGAAGCTGACCTTCGCCCAGATGGGAGGGAGCGAAAGGAGAGCGGGCGAGGCAACGGTGCTGCCGATATACGCGTACACGACCACGCTGAAAACGGCGTAGAACGTGGTCGAGAACCCTTGCAGCACCCAAGCAGCCTATGGGCTCTAGTTATTGCCTGAGACCTGCAAAGACGCGGGTGCACTCGCCTTCATAGCGTCTTCTGGGCGCTTCATCTCAGAAATGAGGACGAAGAACCTGAGTGACAGTATGAGGATTTCGACACTTCGCTTATGGCGCAAAACCTTCCGTACATGAAATGGCCTGCGATGTGTGCAAGCATTCAGTCTAGTCTTCCATCAATGCAGGCAACTCATACCTGCATATGCAAACACCTGGAACGAGCCAGTCAGTCAGTCAAATGATCAAGACCAAGCAAAGGCAGGCTTACAGGCCCAGTAATCGCAAGGAAGGCCTCGTAAAAGTTGTTCGGGACAGTCGCAACGACGACTCGGCCGGGGACAGGGTTCGCCCCCGCTCCGATCATACCAGACAACCCACAAATGCCGATAAAGGCCGCGCTCAGCAGCCCGACCCAGCTGAGCTGCGCCAGCGTCCGGGGGAGGGAGACGAGGAACGTCGCGAGCGAGAAGATCACCAGCAACACTGTCGCGCATAGGCCGTTGTCCGAGAGCACCGAGAGGGCCTGCTGCCCGGAGAGGACGAGGGCCCCGACGCAGAATATGGCGAAGATCAGCGAGCCCACGGAGAAGATCTCGCGGCCTACGGGGCCGAACATGATGAACCCGGCATCGCCTGTGGGATTTGACGTGAGAAGTGCTGCAAGAGTTTCTAGGGAGCGCATATACCCATGTTGTGCACCTCCGGATGGTTATGCTTGAAGTCGATGAGCAGCTTGGCGGTGTACAAAGCGAACACGCCTAGGAAGACCGTCAGGATGAGAGACGGGACGATCCCTGTGTAGGAAGACGCTGAGTGAGTACCACGGTGAGGGCACCCTGCCTGGATGACACACCCACGACTGCCATGGCGTTCGGGAGCGTCAGCATGCCTGTGCTCACGATCTCCGTGATCATGAGTGCGGCGACGAGCTACGGAGCAGACACTTCAGCATCCGATCAGACCGTTCACAGCTGTGAAGTGTCCAACTTACCTGCCAGCTCAGAGTCTTGTACCGGATATCATGTTGCTCTTCGTCCCCAAAGACATCTACCTGATCTCCTGCTCCTGTGTAAGGCACCGACTCGTTCGCTACATTCTCCTGCACAATTTTCTCTTCTGCGTAGTCGAGATTGGCCATCGTGTACTGAGCGAACGCGAAGATGCGCTTCTCCCAAGGAGGCTTCCGTGCGTTGATTTCAAAGCCAAGGGGTGGGCTGTTGGGGCTGCGGAATCATGTCTCGAAGAGAAGCCAGCCGTCTTTAAGCAATTGCAACATGGTTTTTCAATTTGAACATGATCTGGGTGCAGCGGAGCTAGCGTCAGTTCGGCGACAGTAGCTCGCCTATCAGCGCATATAAGGCGGCAACCAACGACGACAGGGTTTTCGCAGATCAGCCTGATTTAGATGGGATCCACAGTTCTATACCGTATACGAGCTCCTCCGTGTCGTTCAGTAGGGAGGGAACGAAGTTTCTTGAGTCTTGGGTGCATCTGCATGCAGGTACACTGTATGGCGCGAACCAATGACCGAGATTTGCCATGGATGGCGTAGTGGAGAGGGGCTGCCACAATATTTAGGGGTAGTCAAAGATGGCGTTTCGGAGGACGGTTCGACAAGCGATTCTGCAGCGATTCGGTGGAAGGGAATCGTCCTGGATTCGTGTGGGCACTTTGACCACCCCACGTTTCTACGGGTCGATTCCAGGATAGATTCTTGAGTCGGTCAGGCCTTCTGGCGTCTGTGATATCAGAATTAGGTAATCTATGCATCCTCGCGCGATGGTTTCTCGACGTGTGCCGCGTTGTTCTTCCCCCTACTATGCCTTGTTACAGCTCTCGGGCCCGCATAGCGAATATATTCAGTTTACCAAGACACGGCGCACTCAATTCCCGATCTTTGTGCCAGAGCCAGCAGCAGGTTGCCAGGTGAGACGGCCGGACTTTCTGAAAGGAAGGGTTTCGGTCTGGTTGGACATTTGAAGGTGGAGGGAATCTGTACACCAGTGATTCTGATTAAAGTAGAGAAGCCGCCAGCTTCAAGTTGCAGTAGGGTCGCTCGTAAGCCCAATAATAATTTGACATATAACCTATTACAAGAGGGCTTATCCGAGGTCGGACTGAGGGAATCGAGTACAGAGAATCGCGATTCGGGTGGGCGGTGCTCCTCCAGACTCGCACCGGCGATTCGACGCGATTCTGCCAGAATCGCGGATTCCCCCCCTCTCGAATCGTCTCCCGAATCGTTCGCTCGAATCGTCCACCGAACCGCCATCTTTGACTACCCCTATTAATCCGGGACGAGTCGGTGTGGCTTCGGGCTTTACCACCTTGAAATTAAGCGCCAGTACTTGGATGACAAAGCAGCACAAGTTACGAGCAGCATTGAGGCAAAGCTCGACCTCGATCGAGATTCGACTATATCGAAGAACTTCAAGTTTAAGACGACGGATTGGTGGTCTTCAACCCAAAATTCCGACGATGATGTTCATATCGAGCGAGTACTACTGCCTACAACGAGGTTTACTGAAGTGAGGGTCAGCAGGCCTTGCAGGTCTGAGACCTCCCTACCACGCGGGACGAAGGGTGAGAGGGAGCTTTGAGACGGGCAGAGGGAGGATGAGAAGGTTTCATACCTGCAAAGGACCACTACCCCTCAGTACAATGTGCTTCTACATCGAGCAGACCAGAACAAGTACATCTCGTTCAGCGCATCGCCAGCCAGTCACCGTCTCTCGTAGGCACAGGATCGAGGAAGGTTGAGCTCGGTTGGCGCGGAGGATCCCTGAAACATCTAGCACCAGATGGCCAATAGACCCGGACTCCTCATTTGGAGAAGAACGGGCGAGGCGCTGAAAAAACCGCTTGCCAAAAGGTCTGTTGAGGTTCGAATCCTCTATGAGACATATCTTTCAGGCCCCGTTCGGTAGGTCGGATAGGATAAGGATGGGTTGGTTGGTTCATCAGCCAAAAACGCCGTAGCCGCTCAGTGATGGGAGTGGGCTCTGGCGGTTTGGCTGCTGGCGGGGAAAACTGAACCTACTTATGTATCCTACTCTAATCCGACATACCGAACGGGGCCTCAATCTCACGTATACATTGAGCGAATGTGCTGACTCGGAGAGAATTTATGCGACCTGAGTTTCATCTTTCTTTGACAGACTGTGTCAAGGCTTGACACACACTCGCCTCGCCACTTACGGAACATTACGATGCATCGGTGACCAGCAGTGCTAGACCGAAGGTTGACCTCGCCTTACGAATGGTCTTGACGCATGCAGCATTACTTTTGAGCTCGGGCGTGCTGACCAAGCCTCGCGCGAGTCTCAACCGAATCAACCACCTGTTCCAGGAACTTCGGGATAGCTTCGACATGGACTGAGCGGGACGCAGCACGTCTTGCATGCTTTTGCGGGCTGGAGAGGCATGCTCTGTAAGTTCGATCATGGATTTGCTAATGGAGCTGACAGTCTGGGTGAGTCAGCGTTCGAATGGGCGTAAGACGGAGAACGCCATGGAGCAGGACGCGGAGAACCGCAGCCCAAAAGCGGACGATGGATGATGACCATTGGAGGCAACTTGCACGGTTAATCGACCTGGAGGCAACGCCGTCACGAGCGGCGTGAGTGTGTGTGTGAGCAAAGGGCCAGGAGTAGACAAGGGTCGCCATCGTCGTCGCTGGACGGCTACGCGAGAACAGAGCTGCGAGGGCGGGCGTGGGCGGGATGGGCCCGGAAATGGACAAGGCCCGGGCGGGTGAAGTTGACACGCCAGCCACAACAGCCGCGGACGAGAGAATCCTGCCCGATTTGGGAGGCGAACACTCAGGGGAGGCCACAGCCACCCTACTCGCCCATGCGCGCCTGCCCCGTCCATGACGTTAGCTGCGACCCGCTTGCTCTCTCTGCGACCGACCGTCCACGCCGCGGTTGCGCTCTATGAGCTTACTATCTCCGGGCGATCCACCAATGTCTGCGCAGGCCTTCGGTGCCCAGTGAGTGTACGGCAGGCGGAGGCGCGGCGGGAATAAGGAGCGTGAGGTGACGGGGGCGCGTCTGGCTCCATATTGGGCTACGGATTCGAGTTCTCGAGAAGAACGACCTCCCCGATCAGGGGGTGAACGTCTCACGACGGCCTCGGGTGCGCAGACGCTCGATCGATGTATAAAACCTACCTGTGGAGTCCCCTGTCCCCGCCGCTATCGTCTTGCATCTCGCCAACAGCCTCGTGAATGTGCTTCCCCGGCAAGAGGCTTAAGAACAACCACTCAGAAGACACTCAGCCCGCATCCAAGTCCAAGTCCTCCCCCGCCTCCTCCGCACCTGCACCTACCCCCGCTCCTGCCATCCAACCCGCACCTGCTACAGCCATGTCTAGCCCCAAGGTCGCCATCATCATCTACTCCATGTACGGCCACGTCGCCACTTGTACGTTATATCTCCTACCTATCCCTCTTCCGTCTTGTGCTCACTTACGCAAATAGTGGCGGAGGCCGTGAAGAAGGGTATCCAGGCCGGCGGCGGTTCTGCCACCATCTACCAGTGCGTACTTCAATGTCGATCACGCTCTCATCCGATCTGACCATGCCTTCTGAACCTACAGGATCGCGGAGACCCTCCCCCAGGAGGTCCTCGATAAGCTCTACGCGCCCCCCAAGCCCAACTACCCCATCCTCGCCCCGAACGACCTCGCCCAGTTCGACGCGTTCGTCTTCGGCATCCCCACCCGATACGGCAACTTCCCCGGCCAGTGGAAGGCCTTCTGGGACGCGACCGGCCAGCTGTGGGCCACGGGCGCGCTCCATGGCAAGTACGCGTCCGTCTTTGTCTCCACCTCGTCCCCCGGCGGCGGCCAGGAGTCGACCGTCATCAACTCGATCTCGACGCTCACCCACCACGGCATCATCTACGTCCCCCTCGGGTACGCAAAGACGTTCGGCCAGCTCACGAACCTCACGGAGGTCCACGGTGGTGAGTGTCCCCTTTCCGTCTAGCCTACCCGTTCCGTTCTTCCCTTCGTTCGTTCGCCCGTCCGCACTCCCCCCGCTTCCGCGGCTATATGCGCGTCATTTGCACGCTAGTCTGCCGGCGACCCTTACGGAACCCTCTCATCCTGTAAACTTTGCTATTCCTGGCGAGCGATGCGCTGACGCTCTTGATTTATCATCGCAGGCTCTCCCTGGGGCGCGGGTACCTTCGCGGGCGCTGACGGCTCGCGCAAGCCCTCCGCGCTCGAGCTCGAGGTCGCCGAGGCGCAGGGCAAGGGCTTCTGGGAGACCGTCGCCAAGGTCAAGTTCTGAGCGTGTTCCGCCCACGGTGTACGCACGAAATGAACATGGGTGTATTCGGGACGCTTCGTCGACCGTGCCTGTAGAGTCGCTCGTATGTGTACAGTAGTCGTCTGAATCGCAGCTTCTTCGACTTCTCTCATCCCTTCAACTTGTCGCGTGAGTTCCTCGATGGAGCATCGCACCTTGTCCTGCGGTTTTCGAAAAGGCTGAAACGAGCTGTCCAGGACAGAGCGTCCGAATTCTGTCCTCTGACCCGCGCGCTATGGAGCTGTGCCATCCACTACGCCAATTGCGTGGATTCAAGGGCACCGCTGATAGCTGCGACGCCAATCAGACTTCCAGGCCACCGTCTTCTGTGCCAGGGGCGACGCCACGAACTCGGGATCCCGAAGGCTTCGGAACGTTCATTATGTACATACATACATGTGTACGTACCTCCGGTCCTTTCTCCCTGGGGAAGTGCCTCGTGGCGTGCTCCGCCTGTCGCCGAGCTCCTCGTTCGCGGTCATGTGTCCCTCATTATCGCCGGAGAAGGGGGCACTCTGAGGTATCAAGTACTGGGTTTATCGATAGAGGTTTGGCAGCGCGATCGGGTCCTCCCCCGAATTTCCGAGCGCGACGGCGTGGCTCGTATTAAGGGATCCAGTACTTACCGAACGTGCGCATGCTAGCAGCAACAGCGAGGATGACAACTTGCCATTTGAGTGAACGCGCGCGTCTTGCTCCTCGATGGAGATAGATCCGTAGGTCGGCGTGGCGGACGCGAGGCTGGGGTTGCTTCCCGACGTCGGGTAGAGACGAGCTCACGAGTCCGGGGTGCGATGATTGAGATACATCAATATCGCTTACGGCAGACCACCTAAGGACACACTGACCGTCGAATGGCCGTCGCATAGACCGTCATGCCCTCGGAGTCTTCGACAGGGACCAATCCGTGGCATCTGTATGTCTGCACAAAGCGCCATATTCTGTCCGTGAGTCTTGCACGGAGGTTTCTGATGAGGAGGCTCGTTGCGCTGTCCCGACTCCCGACTTTGGTGGATGTGCGTGCGTTACGAGCACGAGGCTACTAGCCACGTGTCTGGGCGCCTCATATTCCTCCTCGAGCGTCCAAACCTTTTGGACTGCGCCGGCTCCAGTACTCATTTGAAACTTGAACGCCTTATCCCGCCATCACCTTTTCTGTCAAATGCGTATCATCATGTACTCGAAGAGCGAGTAAGGCCTTGAGCTGACGGTTCAGGACTGAGTCCCCCACGGCTTGCACACGGCCAACATTGGTAGTTGAAGAATTTGCGACAGAAGGTACGCAGTGTACGCACCCTCATACGTCTTTCCGTGCCTGACCCAGTACTAGTTGCTGTGAAATGATGCTGCAGTCAGACATCAAGCAGGCCGATTCGCTTGAGCTTCCCTCTGCGTCTGCCTGCGCAGGGCTACTCCGCCTATAGCTTCGCAGCCCGCTTCGTCTCTCCTGAACATGCTCGTCATACCGCACTCATGTAGAGAAGAGCAGGCGATTGGTTAGTAGTCATCGTTTACGGCAGCGCGATCACCTTCGAGTTTGCTGAACTGCAGATGTTCATGAGCAGCCCATAAACAATTTCACCGATCCTTGCCGGCTTCGCGGCGCTATTTGCAATATCCAGGTCCGTTGCGAGAGCTCTGTCCCTCTTGAACTTAGTTGTCTTGTGGTCTAAACCCATCTCGGGGTCACTGAATGATGCGGCGGCAACGAGTTACACGACGCTGATCACCCGCCCATTCCCGGGGGCGGCCGATGGATGATTGGGAAAGCCCTACATACTCCCCACACAGATTCTTTCGGCCATAGGCCGCTGTACCCGGAATCATCGTCAGCGCGAGCTGATGACGGTCACCCGCTCCCGCACGCGACCCGACGACTGACGGCATCCCGCCCGCCCTCGCCGTTGCGGTCTCTCTCCCGCGATCATCACACTCTTTCTCGTCATCTTCCTTCTTTTCGTCCCTCCCTTCCTTCTGTGACGCTGCCTGGCCGTCCCACCAGGTTATGCTCCTCCTTCCGGCTGCAGTCCGGTCTCTACGACATGCTTTTGCTGCATTTGATCCTGTCCCTACTCTTGCTTTGCACTTTTCCTTTCGCCCGTGCTGGAGTGGCGACGGCAGACGACACTGATGCAGGCATGTTCTACTCCGGCTTATGGGTACCGGATGGGGACCCCAACACCTTCGGGCACCACGATACTTGGACGAATCAAAGCGGGGCGAGCGTATCCTTCGATTTCATCGGTGCGTCCTTCATCCGGACACAATCCGCACGTAACAGTACCTCATTGTCTTCCGCCCTTAACCTACGAATGCTTTCCAGGCACGCAGATTCAGGTATTCGCGACTCGCCGACCCGCAGGGACCTACCTCACCAACGTCTCATTCTCCGTCGACGGCGGTGCGCCGACGCTATGGTTGAGCGAGGATTTCGTGCCGCAAATTACGTACCAAAACCTCGTATACACGTCGGGAGACCTCTCCCCCACGCAGCATCAGCTCACCATTACGAACCTCGGCGCCATCTTTTGGCTGGACTTCGTACAGTACGAGACCGCGGATTCTGCACCTGTCACCAGTAATGCGCCAGGAACTACGACATCTGCGCCGCGCTCGACTACGTCAGAAACGGCCGCGCCACCTTTTAGTACTTCTCAACACCTCTCCACAGTCTTCCAGACGCAGACAGCCTCGACCACAAGCTCCACGAGTCCTGAGACTAGCTCATCGGGAACCGTCCCTGGCTCGAGCATGACTACCGGTACGACAGTCCTGAGGCCCCCAACGGACTTGTCTGTTTCGACACCACAGACGTCGACAACTGGCGGCGCGCCCGTTCAATCTCCGAGTCCTGGGTCCACTACGGACGGCAACACCGGCCTATCTGCTGCTCCCGCCGCCACGGGGTCGTCTTCGAAGACGTCGATCATCGTCGGCGTCGTAGTTGGCGTTGTTGGTGTGATCGCGTTGCTCCTTGCTGCATTCTGGTGGCTTCGAATGCGACGTAAGTCTCAAACATCCGACAAGTCGGCTGCCATGCCCTATGATAGTATGTTTTGTGATGTTCACACATGCTTGCGGCTGGACTTACATGTTACGTCCAGCTGCCCATACCCCAGAGGCGGCGCAATTCTCGAAGGGCCAACTTCTGGCGAGCCCCGCCGTCCAGACGCCAGACTCGTGGTCAAGGATGCCCCTCGTCTCAGAGCGCGGCCCCCCTTCCACAGACAGCTCGCTCTCGTCCCCAGGCTTCTCACACTACACTCATAACGTAGAACCTCTAGACGCAGACGCAGCCGGATTCCTGGAAAAGCTTCGCGCTGATCAAGCCTCATCCCCGAGAGGCAGTTCCGCCACTGACCGCCCGCTGCCGTACCTTCCTGGGCCGCAGATGCGGCCAATGCCTGGCAGGGCGGATGGGGCCGCTCCCGTGTCGCTCGCGACCAGTGCCGGGTCTTCGTCAGGAGGCAACATGTCCTTTTCAGGAGCGTTGTCTCCCCCACAGTCGCCTTGGGTACAACGGACGTTCAGGGAGGCGCGTGATGGTGGGGTGCGGTTGGCAGGAGGGCCCATTGCGGACCCGGACGCGAATATGTTCACGCCGGCTGGGTACGACACGGACGTGGTAGAGACGCTGCCGCCGTCGTATGCGCAACTCCACGCAGCAGGTCTGGACGAGAGCTGATGCATGCAGAAGGTCTCTTAGCTGGACCTCTGCTGCTTTCTGCGGAGAGGCTGTAATGACTCTACATTCGTTCCAGGCTAATTATAATTCACACTATCTTATTGTCGTAACCTAACGTGCGTTCGACTGTCGACTATGGGCAAGCGACGTTTTGCTGTGGCATGCGCTGAAAATCTCATCACACGTGTCATTCAATCTCCTCTATCACATACACGTCCTTCTATGCCGATACAGGTTGTTGGGGATATGACTCACTTAAGGGTGCATTGACGGAGGGAAGATCTCACAGCGTGAAGATGCTGTCTAGTCGTTCCACCGGTGCGACTACTGAGTACTGAGACGCCGTTCAGCAGCTATCTCCAATGTTCACGACGGTGCACTCCCTAGGTTGCACTAACTATATTGGGGAGCAGTGTCCAGCGACGACGCTATCACTGCGTTGGGACCACGGCCTCCGTGGCATGAACCCGTCTTTGCACCATACCCGAAATGGCCCTCCGCCAATTTTCATTCAGATGGCAACATGCCGGATCAGATGAATGGATACACAGCCGCTCCATTCAAACCAGGCAAGGAAACGATGGTATTGTTTAAGCCAGTAACTCAACGGTTCAAACCGCCAAGTCTATATCTGAACTCAAGAGAACGACTACGCACTTTAAACCCACCCCCTTAACCTAACGACCGCAGCCATAACCGCATCCTCCTTCTCCCCAGGAGCGAGCGCCTCCCTCGCCTCCCTTACCTTCACACGACCCTCCGCGTCGTCGAGGTCGACCCACTCCCGCCACTTCTCCAGCTCAGGGGACTCGACGTTGAGCGCCATGACGATGTTTGACAGGTAGCTAAGGTCCGACGAAAGCTGCGCCGCGCCCGCAGGCGTGAGCTTCGGAATGCGTGGCAGTACGTCTGACGTCAGGCGAGACACGAGCGAGAGCCCGAGCGACGACAGCCACGCCGCTGAAACCACCTCTGGCGTGAGCACGGGGGGAGGTGCTGCTGGCGCTGGGGAGCCCCCGGCGGAGACGGGGGAAGCTTTCAGGGAGAGCGAGGAGGATCGGCGGTTGTGCGAGATGCTGGACGACGAGAGCGACGGTTCTAGTGAGGGCGGGGGCTCCGTCAGACCCCGGAGCATCTCTGCATTTAGAAACGGGAGAGTCTCGAGCGAGAAGGCGAGCGCATCGTCATCCGCGTACACTTCGAACAACCGCGGCAGGTTCAGCAATCCTTCCGCGACGTGCTGCATAGTGCTGCTGGGCGAGAGCGAGAAGGTGGGGACCTGGACTTCGCTCAGCGCGCTGCCTGAAGTGGCGGGACGCCTCGCCTTCGGGTCACCTGGCGTGGACCATAGCGAAGACGATGCGTACGACGCAAGGTATTTGTGCAGAGGGGACAGGATGGTATCCTGCAGCGCTTGCTGACACACCCTCGCCAACTCAGATATCGCGCTACGGCCACCCGTAAGAAGAGGTGGGGGAGGCGCGAGGGATGGAGGGCTATTAGCAAAAAGATGCGGGGACCGTCGGGGGTCCGGCGTCGGAGGAGTAGGCGTGAGGAACGTCTCGCCCCGCGCGGTCTGCGGGACAGAAGGTTCCGGGTCGACTTTATTCAATAGCTCTTGCAGCTCCGCAGAGTTGAGACCGGACTGCATCAGCAGTTGAAGCTTTCCCCTGTTCGCCCCCGACACGAATATGCCCGCAGGGTCGTTCCTCGCCGGGCGCAACGTCGTCGAGATCTGAACAAGACTCGCACGAAGTTTTGACTCGAACATGACCATCCGGTCAAGCAGCGTGCGAACGGCCTCCAGAAAGTGTAGCAGGGCCTGAATGTCCGCCCAATCCTCCGCGGTGTAGTCGAGGTCTGACAAGTCCTCGCCAGACGTGGATGCAGCAAGGGACCCGCCGCCCTGTCCACTGCGCCGTGACCCAATCTCAGCCCTTGATTCGTCCGCGAAGGCGGCAAAGAGGCGGTCTGTCGCTTGCACGAGACCCAGCGCCCCGTATCCATGCGTGAATGCCGTACAGCGCCCTATAGCGTCCTCGGCAACTCCAAAGATGTCCACAGCGCGCTCTCGTAGCAGGCGCGCATTGTCGACGCGACCCCGAGACTCGGCCGCCAGCGCGCCCTTCAGGGCATCCTCAACCAAGCGTGTTTCCAGTGTAGCGTAGTCCACCTGAAAGTCAAGGAAGGGTTCGAAGAGCTCCTGGTCCCAATCAAGCGTCAGAGGTGCGAGAGCACCAGTTCCGCTGATCGAAGCGCGGGTGGTGCGCCGCGCCATCGAAAGCGACATACGCGCAGAAGAGCGGCGGCGCAAGCGTCCTGCAGGCTTCTCGCCAGAGGGAATGGGGACTGCGTAGCTGACCTTCTCCATAATTTTCTCGGTAGCGGTTGCGAACTCTTCGGTTGCGCGGTACGCCGATATCAGCTGGGGAAGTGCGACGGCGCCGTAATGGGTCGACACCGCTTCGAGGCGCTGAGAGAAGGATGGCTGGAGGGCGGAAAGAGTGGAGGTGATGAGGGCGGAGAGCGTCGGTCGAGGATCAGGGAAAATAGCAGGAATGGACGACCTTTCAGTCTGCAGGATCCTCTGGAAAGATGCGTAGAAAGTCGGCAGGAAGGACGAGAAAGTGATGGAGGATGGCTCGGCAGGTGAAGTCGGATCGCAGTCGCGGAGATGCGTATGCTGCCATTCTTCCACGAGTGGGCCTCGTCGCGACCCGTAATAGTAGTTACGGAACTCTGATTCACGCCGGATGTTGGCGAATATGGAGAAGTAGTTGCGACACACCGCGACGTCCTGTGAGTTGACTGCAGCGACGAGGGCAGAGCTTAGCGACGCCTCCAGTTGGTTCTGCAAGCTGACCATGAGGGTCCTCCTGCTCTCATATTCCGGTGTGTTCTCGAATACGACCATACTCTTCGACGCTTCGGATAACCGTTCCGCTGCCTTCTCGTAGTTCTTCTCCCCAAGTAACGAAGTGACGTCGCTCTCGAGTGTACTCCAGCTCTCCGCCTCCCGTAGTACCTCTCGTGTAGCCTCCATGTTCCGTTTGACGGTGTCGAGGTAGTGAAGTCTCTCCAACGCAGCATCCGTCTCCGTCCCGAGAGACGACTTGGACTTGAGCTCGACATTGCCCAGAATGCCTTGCAGGGAAAGCGCACTTTCACGCATGAAATGGAGGTCGTACGTGAGCCTGGACGCACCGCGCGAGATGTCCTCAATGAGCCGGTCGACCTGGGCAGAAGTGTCCTCGGAGGCAATCTCCAAGGTCCCGACCAGATGCGAGACGCGTCGGTCGAGCTCCGTCAAGGCTGCAGGTCGGTCGGCATCTGTAGGTTCCTCAGAGACACCGAGGATGTCGTTTATCCAGGAAACCACGTCTTCGTGGTCCTCGAGCGAGTTAAGCAGCTCAGACGACGACTCTAAAATGGGAGAGGCGCCATTTATTTCGATGGACGTGGGTCTTTGCTGCCTCCTGAATTGTACGCATTTAGGATTTCAATAACGCAGTATCGGGATAGCGACCTTTTGCTCACTGTCCCGCTGACGCCATTCCAGTGTTAGTGGCTGCTATCAGCTCGCAACAAGCTCGAAAGCCGAATAGCAGGAAAGCAGAAGTAGGCGAACGTATAGCTTTGGAAGAAGAGGCGTAAGTCGAAGCGATACACGAAGGTGTGACGATGCCTGTTACCAATTAAGCTCTAAGTACTGTGACCAGCTGCCCTCGGACCATGTTTCCCACAGTTAGTCTCCTCCTTATCTTCCCCGTCACGCGATCGTGACTCGTAGAGATTTTGTTTGCTAACCTGGATCAGCCAGGCAGCACTCTCCCTCTCTTACACGATCATTATGGCCAGCACGTATGTGCCTCTTCGCCTCTTTTCGTGGGCTTGGAAATTGACTTATCTGTCTCAGCGCACCCAAAACGTACTGGGCGGACGAAGTCGATGAGCTCGGTGAGCCAGATTCTGATGCTGGAAGCTCCATTCGAGCTAACCAGCGTGCTTTCTAGAGCAGCCAAAGGGCGAGGATTTCGTTGACGAGAATGGCATTCGCACGACTGTGGAATACACGATAAACGATGAGGGCAAGAAAGTCAAGGCGAGTGTCTAGGATTCTCCAGTATCTGATGGCACCCTTCTCTAAGTATCGACTGTACAGATTACGCGGAAGATCAAGCGTGTATTGCAGAAGGCGGTAGTGGACCACTCCGTAGCCGAGAGGAAGGCATGGTCAAAGTTTGGGCAGGAGAAGGGGAACAAGCCGGGCCCGGATCGCGCAACCACAACCATCGGAGAGAACGTTGCGTTGAAGTTGAGTGCGGGCAACAAGGTGTGTAATTCTCTCCCTTCTCATGTGCGGAGCCTTCTCCAATACCTTCTCTCTTTCCTGCCGTTTCCAGGCAGCCGCCCAGGAGCAGTCAGCAGAGCAGGCCGTCAAAACCAACCTCGCAAAGGCGGGTGCAGGCAAGGTCATCTGCCGTCTGTGCAAGGGCGACCACTTCACCGCAAAATGTCCTTACAAGGACTCACTGTCCGGTCTGGATGGTGCTGGTACGTCACGCAACGCAGTACCCTCTAGCATCTCCCATTTCCTCATGCCGCCCTTTGCGTTACAGACACCCCTCCTCTTGGTCTGGACGACACCGGCACCCCCGCAGAGCCCGCTGCAGCCGCACCAACAGCAAGTACGGGGGGCAAGTACGTCCCTCCTTCTATGCGTGGGGGTGGACGTGGGCCTGGGGAGTCAATGGGCCGTCCCGGCGGGTCGCGCGACGATCTCCCCACGCTCCGTGTCACGAACATCTCAGAGGACACTCAAGAGAACGACTTGCGCGACTTGTTCGGGGGGTTTGGCCGCGTTGCGCGCGTGTATGTGGGCCGCGACCGCGAGACGGGCGCGGGCAAGGGCTTCGCGTTCGTCAGCTTTGAGGAAAAGGCTGTTGCGCAGAAAGCAATGGAGAAGATGCACGGGCGGGGTTACGATAACCTGATATTGAACATCCAGTGGTCACGTACGTCACATGTCATGTTGCTCTTGTTGTGGAGTTGGTTGGCTGACGTGTGTGTGCAGAACCGAGGGAGCAGCGGTGAGGTGTCTGATTCGGCTGGCATGTTTGGATGTTATATGCTGTATCAATACATGGCTACCGCTGTTATGTGTACTATGACTTCATCATGTGTTGGGTTCCGACTTTTGCCCGCTGTCGACATGTCGATCCAACCGCGAGGTGAGTTTGCTAGCTCTATCGAGGTCAGGTCAGATGTGTCTTACCATTGCGAAGTGAAAGAAGGTAAAAGCTATGTACACAGGGGAGAGGAACTCGGAATAATGGAGCGCTTGCTGTCGACGTTAAGCGGATCTCGTAACTATACTCTGATGATGCTACGAGGTACACTCTCGGGTCCGTGCTGTGATCGTGGATCCCGTGCTTGCACTGCATTTCACAGCTCACTATGCACCTCTGCGAATCCTCTAGTGCCCGCCCATCCGAACTGGCGAAGTCACCTTGCATGGCTACCACGATATGACCGGAATGAATTTACGGAAGATGAGGATGTCCGATACCTGATGGCGATGTAGTCCGAGCTGCTGTTGTGCCTCGGTTTCGTTGTGCGGGCCCACTTATTGCGGTATGTCATGACGGACGGAACATACGGTGATTCTTTTCTCCGGATACTCGCAACGCTCGTTACATGAGCAATTTGCCGGTGAGTCTCCACCCAGTCCAAGCTTCCCTCTATTGAGAACGACAATGCTAGAAAACGTCTATTTGCAACACACTGTTCACAGCAGGACACATCTTGCTTGCTATTTTCGAGTGTCGCTGATAACTTTGGCATAAAAGGTCAAGGGGAGATCAGCCGCCCATACTGTAATGAAGGTGGAAGCATTCAAAACTTTCCCGAATTCTCACACTTACGGCATCAGTGCATGGCATCTGCAGGGAACCACGCCTCACGCCTGAATTTGCGCCAACTAGTGTGTTCGAAGCAAGCCTTCCTGTGTGGGCTGACCCATCGGGATCATATCGATTGGCTGGGGGCTGACCTGGGTGGAAATTGTGGTCGATAATGCCGGATGTTGCGGCAACCAGTGTCCCTACTCACTGCTCCCGGTCCGTCTTCTCATAGGGAGGCATGTGCTGCAAGACGGTGCTTTATTGCGCTGCTACTGTCCATCGCTTATGCGCCAATCGCGCTGCTTTTTGCCTACGCACCGGATTCTCCAACAAAATCTTTTGTGGATCTGGAGCTACGCGACTGTCCGATGTTGCATAAGTACGCAGGCGACCGTCAACGTTCCGTGGTTTGTCCTACGCACTGTTGCTTGCCGCCGGTCCAGAGATCAGACTTCTCCCAATGGCAGGATCACTCTTGCAGAACGCGTATTATGTATCGAACTACATCAACGCAATCCTGTATGGTGAGTAATCGCCGGCTTGAACCATACCCCTTACGCTAAACTCACACTGGGTTCCATAGGGATCGAGTTGGTCTTGTACTTCATGCTGGTTCGGCAACTCCTGGAGCTTCAGAAACGAACCTTCATGGACAACTTCATGATGATGTTCAGCACGGTGCTCCTCATTCTGAACACCATCTTCTGGACTACGCAAGTGTTTTTCGGCCAGATGATGTGGATCAACAACCCAACATATCCCGGCGGGATCGATGGCTACATGCAGGACAAATCTTCAATATGGTACCAGACGTGGGGTACCACTGCTTGCGTCGCTAGCAATCTAATGAGCGATGCGCTACTGGTGAGTTGCACGCAGATGGTCCCTATCGCTCATGCTCAACTATGTCCGTACTCTGCCTACAGACGTACCGTTGTTTCGTCGTCTGGAACAGCCGGCGTGTCATCATCTTCCCCTCCATCATCTGGGTGGCGTCTCTGGGTATGTATTCCCCCTTGCGTTAACGGAGCAACTCCCTCACCTACCCCCTCCCCAGTGTTCTCAATCGGGCTCCTGTACGGCTCGGGGCGCCCGAACGGGGACTACTTCGCAGGCTTCGCCGCCATGGCCGTGACCGCATACACCGCGTCGACGTTCGCGTTCAACGTCATCGTCACCGGCCTCATATGCGGGCGCATCTTCTACTTCAAGCGCTACATGCGGCTTCACTACGGCGCGGACACCACCGTCTACACCGGCGCCGTCGCCATCGTGGTCGAGTCCGCGCTCCCGTTCACGCTCTTCAGCTGCGCGTACCTCGTCACGTACGCCCTCGGCACCGACGTCGCCTACGCGTTCTCCTTCTACGCCATGTTCACGGTGAGTGCCCTCGTCCTCGCAGTCTGTGTTTCTTTGGGCGTCTGGTTGACGTGCGCGCAGTGCCTGTCCCCGCTGATGATCACGCTGCGCGTCTTGTCCCGCCGGGCGTGGACGCGAGAAGCCATCACGCAGTTCACGACGACGATCAGCTACCACGGGCCCTCGCACTACGTCACGACCGACGGCGGCATACCCATCGAGTTCGCCGAAAAGGGAGCTGCGGAGGCTACCAGAGATCTCAAGGACTCGCCAGCACTGGCAGGCGCGCCGAGTCCCAGAGAGGTGGACATCAGCGAGCTGCCAGTATGACGCGGCCCTCTGACTGTTCTCAGCTGCGCATCATGCTCTTCAATCATGGCGCCCTGGGGTTGTATATGAGCTGCTGCTGCTTCTGCTGACGTTGTACATAAAAGTATGCCTACGTGCCTGTAATTGTACCTCATTGACTCAAGCAGCCTTGGGGCGCCCAAAAACTCTTCTCCGGAAAATCAGATTGCGGCGCGTTGCTGTCGCTATGACCCCAGCCTTAGTCTCGTGACCAGACGTTCGGAGTGTGAAGCGGATACGAAAAATCGGGGGTATCCGGACACTCAAACGTCTGGTGGCTTTACCCCCGTGACTCCTCCATCGGTGACATGTGTCACATCCCGACGTCCCTGTCAAGGCAGTCCGAGAGAGTCGGAGGGCGCCCTCGGTGTGCGATGTGGCGGCCCGCTGTACTTAGTTCTTCAACCTTTGCAACATCCCCTGTACTAGTCATAATGGTCTTTTAGTTTACTGTACACTTTGGATATATCCTACTACATGGCTATGTCAACTCCCCGCTCATGAAAGCTGCCTGAGATGCTGCCAGAGCATCGCGGCGGTACAGCTCCAATGCGACCCGCCAAGTGTTCAAAGACAGATTTCGCAAAGAAACAGGAGGGAATGCACCACACAAATGGCAGGTGGATGTCACGGAAGCGCTGGTGAGGTTAGGCGCTCTCGCATGGCGCAGGCGTTGCGAGAGGTAGATTGACGGGGCGTAATCCTCAAGCGCAGCTTCAACCGGGTCCCATCCAGATTCTAGAGATGTCCAGAATCTGGTTGCTGTCATGCTCAGATGGTGCATAGTCGTCATCATCATCGCCATCGAAGAGGGCTCCCCAACTGCTGCCTCGGGGTTCAACAATCACCGCGTTCAAGGACCCCCTGGTTGAAAGGGAAGTACGTGTGAATAAGTATGTAATCGGAGTGTGGTCGGAGTACTAACTAGCGGGCCATTAGAACTTGTACCAGCTGAGGACAACTTTGAACAGACGGTTGGTTGAACAAAATATTGCGTTAGAGCAGATCGTGTGATATATGTATGAATAGACGTCCGAGTCCAGGTTGAAAGGCATGGGACATTTGAGGACTTATACACGTCTATTGTTTGAGGTTCGAATCGATGGACTCGTCGAGGGGTCGTACATGCCTGCTGTTTCAGGCTTAAACACATGAGCGAATCGAATATGCAACGAGCGTGCTATAGATCATGTTATCCTGTCTAGTACACATGCAAGTAACTAAGGCAGTCTAGTATGAATAACAAAGAAGGTCAAATCTATTTTAGGGTACATATGTCTGGTACAAACATGAGCAAAGAACACGATCACGCCACCGAATCGCGTCGCATACTAGCTGCCTGTGCAGGTACTGCGCCCGCCCACCGCTCCCGCCCACCGCTCCCGCCCACCGCTCCCGCCCACCGCTCCCGCCCACCGCTCCCGCCCACCGCTCCCGCCTTCCTCACCGCAAATGGACGTTTGCCCCAAGTATATCAGCGACCCGAATATTCGAGACACCTGGAACGACATACCCAATTATATCAAGCAAGCACTGATGCAGAGTAGGGTTAGCGAGGCCGGCAGGGTGGGTACTAGCGCTCGGACCCCGTCCGCGATTCAGTCGGGCATGCCTCCACCGCAAGGGCAACCATTTTCTATGGCGCGCGTTGATGGTGAAGTGCAATGTGCAGGAGAAGAACCTGACAGAGGAAGAACACAGTGAGCAATCCGAATATATGCGGCACGCATAAGTGATTACCACCTATCCATATTGTTTTTGCAGCTCATATACCACTCAGAGGGGAGCGCGCGGGAGCCGCGATACCCAAATAATGCTAGATACGTCTGTGTGAGTATTGAGGATTTTTTAAAGATATTATTTGTGCGCATATACTCAACTGAAGTGCAGTTCCGATGGATGCCGTGACCATCCGTCGGACACTGGACGATCTCAGCCTGCATCAGACAGTCCGACCATCGACCCTCAGCTTCTAGATGAGGATATTGAATTAGAAACAACGCACCCTGTCCACTTGGCGCGCACCACCCTCGCACGCGGCCACCGAAACCCGCTCTATGCGGCACGTGGCGGCCTTGCCCATCGTAACACTGGCCGGAATGCTGCCATGGAGAACAATGAAGTGGACGACGCACCATATGCGCCAGACCCATCAGCTGTGAAGGACGAATCTGATCCGCTCGTCCTGTTGAAGACAAAATATGGAGCCCTGGATCTCGTGCAGCGTCAGGCACGGCGGGTTATATCGGTAAGTAGACTCCTCCCTCGTCACACAAACCGTGTTCCTCTTGTTTGCACTGCCTCGTGGGCAGATCTGCCACTGTATGCATCCCCCACTTGTTGACCGCATGTCTGGATACTCCCGCCAGAAGCGGGACAAACATACCTGTTCCTGCTGGTGCGAATCTGCCCCACCGTGTCTGAAGCGTCGGCTGGACATGGTCTGTCAGGACATAGATGTCCGCAGACCTTCCTTGAAACGCGTACGAGAGAACTGGGTGATAGCCATCAGGGCGGCAGGAACAGACATGTGTGCGCATCTAAGCCAGTTCTTCTAGGCAATGTTAGTACACAGAGGTTAGCGACACATACTCACCTTCGTGCGACATTGCAGAACGTTGTAGGACAGCAGTTCCGCCTAGTTACGGGTGTCAGCAAACAGGATAAATGGCCGAAGTGGGGGGAACAGATGCCAGGGATGGCGGTCAATTTTGAGGCGCGAGTTGATGAGTCTGTCAACCCTGACCTACTCGTCCGGGTTGCCGAAGTCTCCATGCAACAGTTAAAGGTATGTGATCAGTATAACAATTGTGCGCTACTAGTGTGAGAGACTAACCTATTTTTGCGGCTTGGCAACGCACTTTCAAACTTTACTCGACATCTGTTTCCATGACTCACCAGAACCATTCTGCCATCCATGCGACATGGATGAATGCCCCGAACGTCAAACTGACGTATTCCCTACTGCACGAGTGCGCCAAGACCACCTTTCGTGGATTCCGAACAGCATACAATAGCCAGGTTGACCATGAAAAAGCGATGCAGCGCAAAAAAAATGAGCGTGCATCTCGATGGCAAAATCGGCGCAATAAGGTGCTTACCATTGTCATGTGAACGAGCTATGATGTGTACTGCATGACGCCTTCCAGAAAAGCGACAACCTCTATAGTGTTGTGCCCAGGTACCTGGAATTACATGGTGTTGACCCAGGAGAACTCGTTACGGTGGACTTAATGTCCGACAAAGCAAGCGGCCCAGAGGACGATGGAGACGAAGCTGCCGTTACAGAATGGCGACGGCAGATGGCTGAGAAGGCTGGAATCACAGGTAAATCTGATCCACAGCTGGCGAAGATGAGTTTTTTTGAGGTGATCAGGCCAAACTGGCGATCTAATGAGGTGTGCCAGCTTTTACAATGAATGTGGATCGGTACTCACAATTGTATTACAGCTGACGAAAATATACCGGGAGCTGTCGGAGATATACAAGGGCTCCCTGCCCCTCAAATCGCTCCGGATGACTGTTGAACGTGTCCGCGACACGGGGCGGTCTAGCGACAAGATCCCCGGCTACGCACCCTTCAACTTTGGGGTCAATATCGAGTGGTACAACAGGATGCAAGAGACTGATGGCAGGTACCTAGGCGACTGGCTGAAGCATCCCGATCCTGCTGGGTTTGGAGAGAATGCGACACCTGCGGATGACGGCACCGGTGACCTCTTGGCAACGTGAATCACGGAGCAAAGTTTCTTGTTGGGCTGAAACCTGTATGATTAGAGCGCATGTATCGTATCTCGGAACCCGTTCGAGCTCCACAAACCAACAGGCTGTTGGTATCTGGAAGTGCAACTCTTGCAAGGTGTTCGCTGGTGGCACATGGACCGCCTCGCACAGAAGGATAATCACAAACGTAGTCGAGGTACATCATAGTAGGGGTTCGTGACAGTCGTGATGAATGAGCGGCGCAGATGAGTAGGTAAAGGTAACGCTAGCACAAGCAGTGAGCACGAAAAATCAGCATAACTGGGGGTGTACGACGTACCCGGCTTCACGATAGGCTTCTCTCGCCAGTACCTAGGTCTGCCAACGTCTCCATGGAGATAGGGTCCTGAGGGAACATCTGGAAAAACAGCCTTTGCGAATTGACACTAATTATCACTATTCAGATAATCTCATCTATATTAGCAAGTGTTAGCAGAGATGACATCTACATTAGAGCTACTATTCAGACGCACTTCTTCAGTAGTGCAACTAAGCACTAATTAGTATACTTGATACTAGTTATAACTACTCTTCACTATCGCTTTTTCTATAGTGCCATGTAGTGCCAACATGATACTACTATAGCACTACCGCAAATGTGGTCCTCTAATTTTCGCTATTTTGCACTACTGTAGTACTATTTTGCGCTATTTTAGCACTACTCATTTAGGGGAGACTCAAATAAGATGACAATCCTTTATTTATAGCTCATAGTTCTCAACTC